>NC_136507.1:10478594-10483594 GCF_053919585.1 Euprymna scolopes | reverse complement strand
TTATTATTATTATTATTATTATTATTACTATTATTATTATTATTATTATTATTATTATTATTTATTTTATTCTCTTTTAAATAATGATTTATGATTTGGAATTAACTTTTTTTTTATTTAACGCGTTTGCTCTGGTTGCGTTCAGCAGATTAAAAAAAAAGAAGGTTTTTGTTGTTTAGAAAAGAAAAAAAGCAGAAATAGGAGAGAGAAGTGGCGAGTTATAGGTGGAAAAGGTAGATAGACTGGGGATGAAAGATGGATGTATAATGAGAGGAAACTAGATCATTCGGAAATACTTAGATTAATGAATGAAGATATATATAGATATACGAATAATTCAAAATTAGAAAGACAGATTACAAAGTTGAGATAGATATAAATATATAGATAACAGAGATAGAAATAGAAGGGTAGACAGATAGAGAGAAATAGAAAAAGATAAAGTAGCCACAGATGTTGATATATAGTCGAGTCGAAAAATAGATGTATAAACTGAGAGACATACTGGCTAATCGATGAATTGCTAGACAAATATATCGATAGAATGGTAGCTAAATAAAAAAAAGTGAACTATCTAAAAGTGTATACATTCTAGAAATTTATCTCCTCTCTCTCTCTCTCTCTCTGTATATATATATATATATATATATATATATATATATATATATATATATATATATATATATATATAAATGGGCCCCAGCTCTAATTAAGCCCCGTTTCTTACTGTTTTGTCCGAATTAAATAAAACTTTGGTCATAACTAGTTTATTATATTAAAAATATCACATCAAAACACTAGGGTCTTTTACCTTTTTTCTTTTTTTTTTCTCCGTTCTACAGCATATGTTTTAGATATCCTCTTTTGTTTTTTTTTTTGGTGGGGGTCACCCTGTATATATATATATATATATATATATATATATATATATATATATATATATATATGTATATATATATATATGTATATATATATATATATATATATATATATATATATATATATATATATACTTAATGATTGACATTGAGGAAATCACACTTCTTTCTTTCAAAAATGGTTTCACTCACCCAAACGTACACACGATTAAATATACGTAGTATGTAAAATAAAGAGTAAGAAGATAAGATGTGTCAAAATGAAAAAAAAAATCGGACGTGTGTATCATATAAGTGTGTTGGGGTGTGTGATTGGTTTTGTTTTCTCGTTTTATATAATTCAAATACTTTCTGTATATATTAACCGTAGACTTCTACGTCAATATTGCTCTAGACACAAGTAGAGCTTGTGGTTGAACAAAACTTTACATATGTCAAGCTACAGAGAAATGTTGGCATTTTGCTCAGGTTTGAAAATCAATAATAATTGATAATGGAACAATACTCTTGTTTTTAGCATTTTCTGCAGTTTCCTGGTACCAGCAAGCATTAGAATTGTGTTTGGCATTAGAGTCGGCAATATATATATATATATATATATATATATATATATATATATATATATATATATATATATAGAGAGAGAGAGAGAGAGAGAGAGAGAAAGAGAGATGGAGAGAGATGGAGAGAGAGAGAGAAAGAGAGATGGAGAGAGAAAGAAAGAGAGAGGGGGGGAGAGAAAGAGAGAGAGAGAGAGAGAGGGGAAGATAAATATAGATAGATAGATAGATAGATAAATAGAGAAACCTACTTTGTCGAGTCTACAAGCCATCTGTGTTGCTATTCCTACAAAGATTCGAAACCAGGACTAAGTACCTCAATCACAGAGTAAAGAAATTTAAACTTAAGTACACACACACGCACACACACATATATATATATATATATGTAAATTTTCAGGTGTATTTTTACGGCCATTTTATAGAAAGTTAATGTTTATTTAGATGGATGTGTTGCACATTAATAAGAAGAAATATATTTTCGGTACATAGCTTTCGCAACTATATAGATTTACTTGAATAACTATATATATATATATATATATATATATATATATATATATATATATATATATATATATGCACATATGTGTGTGTGTGTGTGGTAGAGATAGAAAAAAGAGAGAAAAAACGATAGATATAGAATCAAAAAGAGAGATATATCGATATACTGATGAACAGAAATTGGCCAAGATCACAGTGTAGTATCTGTTCCGATGCTGCACTTCACATTTGTTAGTGGAGGAGAAATCTATCATGGAGAAGAAATCCTTTATAACTGAGACAATTTTATATTTGTTCCTATCCAGTGTTTCTCTTTTTTTTGGGGGGGGGGGCTAGATTTCCCAACATAAAAAAAAAAAACCAACCTTGTGCCCTCGTAGGAAGGCAAGTAAATAGGAACAATCATAAGTACGGAGAGAAAATTCACACATATATATTATGCATATATATGTACATGCATATATTATATATATATATATATATATATATATATATATATACATACTTAATTTACTCACATAAAATTAATATACGAAAGTATAGATTTATGTGTAAACTTTAAGTATTTACTTCAAAACTGCTCAATACGTAGGTAGAGCTAGTTAGTAACTTATAAAATATATATGGCGTGTGGATGAAACGCGGAATATTCAGTGCAGTTTAATCACCATATATATTTTATAAATTACTATATATGTATATATATATATATATTTATGTATATATATATATACATATATATTTATATATATATACATACATATATATACATGCATACATATATAAAACATACATATATATACACATATATATATACATATATACATATATATATATATATATGTATATATATGCTGTTTTTAAACTATAATTATTCACTGATACACGCCTCGTCGTTTACGACTTACCAGAGTGGCTTAATCTAGTGGATAGTTATATTTTTAAAACAATATATATGCCGCTCTTCATTTGGGGGCACCAAATTACTCAAAGGGAAGGTTATTCCCAACTCGCATTTAGGTAAAAATGTCCTTCCGTATAAATAATTGAATTCGTTCAAAACGTATCGCAAAAAACCCCAAATAAATGACATTCACACACCCACCCACCCACACACACACACACACACACACACACATATATATATATATATATATATATATATATATATATATATGCGTGTGTATATACACACACAGACGTATTGTCAGAAACATGGCGACTACACATAAACTACGAATTGATTATTGAGCTTTCCTACTTGGATAAAAGAGTAAAAACTGTTTTATTTTCTATTAGAAGAAGAGATGTTCTTTTTAGGCATTGACAATATTATTTTTTTATCAATTTATTATTTTAATCTAGCTCCGTATGTAACATTTCCACAAGGAGCTAAATAAATAAAGATATCATATATGTGTGTGTATGTTTTATATCACAAATAAGTACCAGTAAGTTTATGTTCGTGAGAAGTGCATAAGGGTGTCTTTAAACATTGTGAATTGGTAATAATAATAAAAATAGTTTTTTTGTTTTAAAGTAGTACTTGGATATGAAAATACATATTCAATTATAACAGGATTGTTGAATATAACGTATAGTACTTAATCTGATAAATCCCCGAAGGACTGAATCACAGATATTTCTGAGTAGCTCACTTTCCTGAAATATATGGTAAAGATAGGCAGATAGATGGATGGATATAGAGACGAGCTTATAAGTATGAACGTGTTGTATATGTTCGGTCTCAAGTTGCGACACCCGTCCATCCTCTAGATAGTATCGCCTATTCCTGGGGACGATTGTATATTCATTAATTAAGAAGTGCGACGATACTATGTAGACCTTTTTTTTAGTCTAATCGAGAATGTTTTTTCGGTAAATTGGATATGCTCCGCATTGCCCTCATGGTGAAAGATTATCCCCTTACTAGATTTTGAAACAGATTAATACAAAAAAGAGTATTCAGAGAGCTCATTTCGTAAGATGTATGTAGAAAAGTGTAATGAATGATTAAAGTAGATAGCGCAACAAAGTGATAAATATAATTGGCAGTCGTTATAGCGGGTGTTTTTACTCGTTGGTGGATGGGGAGAAACACCGAAGCAGAGATATTTCAAGAGGGAAATTGAGAAATGGAAAAGTGATGATTTTAATTTTAAAAAAAAATACACAAAACATTCAAATAAATAAATAAATAAACACATTCAAGAAGATTGTTTGGGAGTAGGAAAATATTACATTATTTTATTCTTAATATCAGTATCATCATTATCATTTCATTAATTTACCCAACCCAAATTCTCGCGAGAAAACGAAAACTAAAAAAGACAATGACGAGAGTTCACGTTGTTTTGATGAAGTGAATTTGCTCAACTAGTTCTTCCACCAAAATGGCTTCTGACTACCGCTACTGCGGCTTCGATTCCTGCAACGGCTGCTATTTAGACTTACAGCCTTTCTTTTTCGTGTTAGTCCTGCTTTATTTTATTTATTTAGTTATTTATTTTCTGTGTAGATTGGTTCGTTCTGTGAGGTTTAGGTTCCTTTTTTATCCCATAGTCTTAACAAAGTGGCTACGGTTTAGGGAGGCTTATCACATCAGGTTTACATGTGTAAAGCTATCATATCCTACTCTTCGGTTTGTCACGCATACGTTTGAAATAGTATTAACTAAACGCGTAGATTAAATGGACGTATCTTAGTAACATACGTTGTCTTTCTTTAAAGCTTGTGGAGTCAGCAGTGAAAGGGAGGAGAGGTGGAATAATCACTTTGTTATCGTAGTCAAGAGTCTGCGCGCACGCACGTGCGTGCGTGTGTGTGTGTGTGTTGCGTTCGCATCTATAATAGTGTAGACGTTCGTAATTGTATAATGATAATGCGAACCGTATTTTCCACGATGGATTTTTTTTTCTTTTGAGATGGCGGTGTTAAGGGAAGAGGTGGAACACTTTTAGCCCCTCGTGTTTTTTTTTCAGTTTTTTTTTTCATTTTTTTTTAAACAAATTTCAATATTGTGCATTTGAATCAAGTTCTTATTTAATTCATGCTTTTA
>NC_136507.1:10391094-10476094 GCF_053919585.1 Euprymna scolopes | reverse complement strand
AAAAACACCGTTTTAAAAAGTCGTAAATAAATAAATGAATATAGAATAATGACGAGAGGGGCTGACCAAGCTTTTCTCAACGGTAAAAGACACACAGAAAAAGAAAAAATAATAATAATAATAATAATAATAATAATAATAATAATAATAATAATAATAATAATAATAATGGCGGCGGGAGGAGTTGAAGGAGCCAACGACGTACTGGTTCTGAAAATGAGGGATGGATTTACGAAAATGTTGTATGTGAAACTGAACCCCCTCATAAACTGTAATTATTGATGTTTTTCGATGTTTTTTGTTTTTTGTAATCTGGAAGCTTAGTGTCCAATAATCCGAAAATGAAAAACTTTTTAAGGGGTGCTGATTATTCAGGTGCAACGGCATATTTTTTAAAAACTATTTTCTAAACTACAACCTGATTAAAACAATACGTATTTCGTGTTCTAGATTATTTATTAACGATTATTTCATTTGTATTTTTTTACTGCAAGTTGGAATTATTATTAACAAAACAAATAAAAAAAAAAGCAAAGCAAATATTTTTTATTTAATGTAAAAAACATATTTAAAAAAAATGTTTGGGTGATTTTACAACCTAACCCAGCGTAGTTTCCCTCCTAGAAAAGCAAATTTAACTTTCTTCAGGCTAATATGATTCAATGACCTTTAAAGATAATATAAAAAAAGAATTTTTTTTTAACGATTAAAATTTAACATTTTTCCGTGGGGGATCACATTCCTATATAAATTTAACGTAAAATGAGACCCTACTTTTCGCGACGTAGCGAGATATGTAATCGTTAGCATTTTATTTTTTCAATTTCAATGCACACTCCCTCCGTGTATTTTTTCTTTTCGTTTTTTTTTTTTTTTTTTTTCAATTTTTTCAGTGGATTACACCCGTCTTATATACAGGATTTTATAAATTTTAATCTAATACCAATGATGTTTAGAGCCTTATTTAATGTATTCTCTATTGTTTTCACTGGTCGCCATGTTTCTTTTCATGTGTGCATGCATTCAATCTTTCGCATGTGCGCGCGAAATTGCGTATAGTTTTCACTGGCTGCCACGTTTGGTTCTTTGCGTGCGTGCATTTTTTACGCGTTTATACATTAATTGTGTATGCACACTTACCCTATTTAGTCTTTATATTCGCAAGATACTTTGACTGTGATAAACTATATTTAAATGAATCAAATTTTGCAATATGATATACTCTTTATTAGATGCACAAACGACCAAACTGTCAATCGGAAGCGCGATTTTTTGGCTTGTCGATTTCGCATTTTTTAGAGTTGTTTTATAAAGGAAGTATTTAAGCTGGGGGAAAAAAAAACTCAATTTCCAAACGCGAACTGAAACGGGATGTTGAATGAACTAGATACCCGATTATAATAGATACGGAGAAACAAATGCGAAGAAAAACGATTATGAATTTTATTTGATCACAGACTGAATCTTGAAATATCTTCAGAAAATACACTAATAATTATGAGCATCGCATTTATTCTATTCCATGGAGTATTTTTAACGCCCTACAAACACAATGAAATCCTCTAATATTTCGCGTTTTATATTATTTTGTATTTATTATTAGAAATGCATGAAAAAAAATCTATGAGATGTTCTATCGTTTGCAAGAAAAACAAGAACGGATCTGGATTTCTAAGAGATATCGAAAATGAAACACTGGCAATCTGTAGAATGCGAGCATAAGTAACTTTTACGAGATACACGAATAGAAACCGACTTTTGTTGCCTTTATTTCTTGCATATTCTCACAGATATTTTTATTCTCAAAGCTCTGGTACAATTTGAGGGTAATTATACTCGTTTATAAAAAAGTATTTCCATATAAAAGACATAAAATATATAATCACTAACAAATCATTGTTGTATCACTGGCCTCATATCGTTGACCGTTGTGGTTTCTTTTGCTTCTCTTCTGTGAGACTGGCTATTTGGCAGTATTCAAAACAATATATATATATATATATATATATATATATATATATATATATAAGAACATAGCTGTCCCCCCTCCAATGTTACAAAGGTCCTCGTCGACAACACAAAAATTATACAACGGGAAAATAATGTAAAAAAATTAAAGATCCTTAAAGCGTCGTACATTAGAACTCTTCAACCTAATATAAATGACATTGCATTTCAAAAAAGCAGTAACGTTCTGAAATGTCTTGCGTAGTCCGTGTTGGACGGACTTCGTACATGGTGTCTACGAACTTGCTGGTTTTAACACTCGGATTTTTAATCGACTTTTATTCTTAATCGACTTTTATTTTAACTCATCACTGATTATATATATTTTAGTTTTCATTTTTAATCCTCATTTTCGCAATCCTGTATTTTTAACACCTGATGATGATTCGTGGACGAATCGAAAGCGCTCGTAACAGCAACATGTATGGATCCTTTATTAATATTTTTGATTTTGAAACAAAAAAGACAATACGAAAAATTGAAAAATTAAAAAAAAGAATTATAAGACAAAATGTCTCCGTTGTATTTAATAATATTTGCTTGAATATATATATATATATATATATATATATATATATATATATATATATATGTATTTAAAACGCGTGACGCATGTCCAGGTAACCTACATCTAAAATTTAAAATGTTTAGACCCAAAATTGGCGGAGGAGGTGGCACAGTCTGCAAAGGTTAACGCTTTTAACTTTGACCTCTTGGCAGCCAATAGTTCGCCCCCAAACTGATTAATAACTTGCTGCATGCTTAAACCCCATTTATGTAACATGTTTAGACCCAAATATCAAATGTTTAGACCCAAAATTTGCTGAATACTTTGCTTGAGAATGTAATGGTCAAATCTTGAAATTTGATCCATTGGAAGCAAAATTTTCTGCCAGATACGATTAAAAAGCATGCTCTATGTCTGAATACCTTTTATGCAAAATTTTAAATGTTTAAACAAAAAAATTGTCTGAAAGGTCAAATTCTGAGCCCTTAATATTTATTGCTTTGGGATCAAACGGAGTTAAAAAGTTTGATACATGTCCACCCACCCTCCATCTTAAATTTCAAGTGTTTAGATTTGCAAAGGAGTTTTCTAGAGTTTTTAAAAGTAAAATCGTTGAACTTTGACCCCTTGACATCCAAATTTCTGTCCGAAAACCAATTATAAAACTTTTCCCAAATCTTAGTACCCCTTATGTCAAATCTCGAGTCTATAGCCTGAGAATTGACAGAGTAATTTGGTAGGGAAATGTACACACACAGACAAACACACAAAGACAATTTTATATATATATATATATATATATATATATATATATCCATATGTATTAAAAGTATATATCATTATTACAGCTATATTTAATAACATTGAGCAAGAAGAAAATTTGGAAATTAGTTGTTAATGAATCTATGTCTAAAAATTATGAATTAATCTGTTTGGTTAATATAAAACCTTCTAAGTGTAATCTACAAATGAGTCAAACAGTGGTTCTCTGTAGTATATAGTCTGTAATAAATTGTAATAAAAGGGTTGATATGTCACTAAATTGACGAACAACACTTCAATCTAATTTCAAATTGATTACATATACACCATTGTAAATTATTATGCGCACACCTAATTATAACGTACAGAGGTACTTGGGCGTAAAGGGATTGATCTTTGTGTATTACAACATAACAACAATTATTGGGTTGCTTCATACCGTCTTCGTACATGTTTTCTATACGGATGATGTTTAGATTAATGTAGAGAAGATTGGCGTTACATACGGTATTTCGTCTTCCGATAGGATTTTCTAATTTTTTTTTTTACAAGATAGGCTCAAGGTCTATAAGAGGATATCGGCCTGCCTACTTGTTTGTCACTCTCAGGTTTTAAATGCCATTTTCAAATTCATCATATGCAATAATGGGATTCATCAGTTTGTAGTTTGTCGGACTTTTATTTGAAATGGTATTTTCATTGTTAACCGCGCAGAATGGATAGACGCATTAGTTCTCAATTTTAACGGAAAGATCTCACATATAAAAAAGAGTGTTTTTCTACTGTCTCTTCATACGAGAAAACAAAAATCCTATCCAGAGACTTGCCTCTCAAAAGTATCCAACCTGTTCGCATAATACGCTTCGAATATATATATATATATATATATATATATATATATATATATATATATATATATATATATATATATATATAACCTGCTATATACATGCGAGAGAAACTGCAGCGCGCACCCAGCATGCCACAGAAAAATGCGTGTGTTCTCTTTGCAGAATGTAGTGAGCTCATCTGTCTTCTGCGCCAGGCAGAGACGGCGCCCATGCCCCCTACCCACATCAACACCGACGCACGCACCGAGTAGGGAAGAAAAGAGATAGGAGGAGGGAAGGGGGGTTCATCTGCATAACCCAAACATACCTCCACACTCCGCCCCACCCGCTATCCAAACCCTCCTTCCCTTGAGAACAAACACTACTCCACAGTAGCACCCACAAACGCAGCAACTCTTCCTCTTCCCACGTCTCACACACTAACCCTATATTTATTGCGAGGTAGTACCAACAGTAAAACTCACACACGCACTAATATGCAGACAGGGAAGGATGGAGACGTGAGAAGAGGGAGTGAAAGCTAACGTTGGCTGTTCGTTCGTCAAGCGCCTCTAGCGAATGTTCAATATGTTAGTAAAGAAATCGAAAAACATTAGGCCGGCTATAGTTTAGTCGTTATAATACTAATACTATTAGCCGGAATAGAACAATACCCGTTTGCTCAATAGGCCGTAATAGAATAGCCATCTCGTCGGCTATAAGTCATGAAAGAACAGTAACCTGTTGCTCTTTAATATGTCGGATAATAATAACATGTTGCTATATAACTAAATGTGTCATGATAACATGCCCAATATTCATTTGTTAGCAGTAATGAAGCCCTGCACCTTTGCTCAACTCGCAAAAATAGAATAGCGCATAATGACATGTTCCATATTATCTAGTATCCTTACTCTCTATACATTAACATAATAATATTTAACTGTTCACGCCGTAATAAAATACTAATTATGTACGTTTACAATATGTAATAAAACAGTACTTTCTATATAGTAAAAATAGAAACCTAAACTGTTGACCCCGTAATAAAACACTAATAATGCACGTTTACAATACGTAATAGAGCAGTACTCTCTATATATTAAAATAGTAACTTAACTGTTGATGCCGTAATAAAATACTAATCATGTATTTTTTCAAAACTTAATCGAGCAGTACTCTCTATATATCAAAAATAGTAACCTTAACTGTTGATGTCGTAATAGAATACTTATTATAAACGTTTATAATACGTAATACAGCAGTACTCTCTATGTATTAAAAATAGTAACTTCAACTGTTAACGCCATAATAAAATATTAATTATGCTTCTTTATAATGCGTATAAATGAAATAGAATAATTCTACGCCCTATTTGTTAACAAAGACTAATAATCTTAAACTGCTTGCGACGTTATAGAATAGTAATTACGTATCGAAACTCTCCGTAATAGAATAGTAATTATAAATAATAAAAACATAGTAAAATGTAGCTGTTGGCGTAATAATGTAATACTCCTTATATACTACACACTGACAAATAGAAAAAGCATCTTGTTGGACTATATATTGGAAAAAAGCAAGCAGCTGTTGAGGAGTAAATATTCTTAGGTGGAAGAGAATAGGGCATGTTGCTCTATAAACGATACTAATATTAATCCTTAAATATAATGAAATAGTGCTCAAATATCGTTGACCCCTCAGCACAACGTAACGGAATAGTTCCGTATTGCCTTACATATATAAAAATAAATGCAACCACTGAATCATTAGTGGAGAAATTAAATAGCATGTATGCATCATTTTTTTTTTACAAAGGAATCACCACTTATCAAGGCCCAGAGGGCACTCGAGGATAAGGGTTAAAGGGTGTACAGCGGTCAAAATGACGATATCATAGTAATCGTTAGAAGTGTAAATTTGGTAAACAGGATTGCTTAAGGGGAACGACTCATCAAGAATTTGTTTACTTTGGACTTGAAGACGGCCAAATTGCAGTCAGAGAGAGGTCCACAGGTGTGTAGTTCTTATAAAAGGTATTTGTTCATGGAATATACGTTTAGGTTTAGGCACAGATAAAGAGTGGGGGAAATTAGTAAAAGTGTTTACAGCCAAACGAGAGTTTTCCGTGAATGTTTGACAAGGCGGACCATAAATTGGAGCAGTTGCTATGAAAATAACGGTAAAACAGAGACAGGCTTGCAACATCTCTTCTGTGAGAAAGAGGTTGCAGGGAAGAGAAAAGGGGCATCCACCACTAGGCTACGAAGGCTATTCTGAACTCTGTCAAGGCACGAAAATTTCTTCCTAGCAACAATACTCCATCTTTAGAAATACCTGGCTCTTATATAGATAGATAATTGCATTAAGAAACATAATAGTACCATATGGTTCTTTTCATTACAATAGTAACTCATACCTTTCGCGTCAGTATGAGATATTATATATGCACCTTAACAAATCTTAATATTACAATAACCTCTAAAAATGTATACACTAAGCTGTTTACGGAGCAATACATAGAAATGTTGTACTTTGAGAAGACTTAAAAAAATAGTACAGTGTGGCTCTTTGTGTTAAACAAAATAGTTCTCATGAGCGGATGACGCTGTAATAGAAATTGCAAATATTGCATTAAGTAATACAAATCTACATATCGATGTACATATTAAAGAAGATTACGAACCATTAGGTGTAAAGGGTGTAAAGGGTGTAAAGACATAGTAGCTATTTATTTGTAAAATACGTAATATAAAAGTAACCTGTTGCTTTATATATATATATATATATATATATATATATATATATATATATATATATATATATATATATATATATATATACATAATATTATAAGCTCTATTTCCTTTTCGGTTTTATTGAGCTTTTACATCTGGTTGAGATTACTTTACTTGTAAATATTAACTCTTTAAAATTTATAATAAATTTTTAGTTTACAATTTTGATTACCTTGGTAAACCTATTGTAATTTATATATATATATATATATATATATATATATATATATATATATATATGTATATATATATGTGTGTGTGTGCATATATATGCACACACACACACACACACACACACACACACACATATATATATACATATACATACTATATACATGTTTATATATACATACTAGCATGGGTGCCCGGCGTTGCCCGGGTATTTGAAGGTGTGTGTTGAGCAAAAAAAAAAAAAAGTGGTGGTAGGAAGGCAGGCTCGAACCCGTACTGCGAAAGAGGAAAAGAACGGGAAAAACGTGACGCCTTTGCTGTTACGACATCCGCCAATCCGGAAGTGACGTATATATTAATTTATGTGATTAAATGAAGTCATATATATATATATATATATATATATATATATATATATATATTATATATATATATATATATATACCTGCGGAGTGTAACGAGTATGTGTATATATCTGATTGTTTACCTGCGCTACATTTTTATAAAATATATCCAACGATATTTTTATGAAAAGCGTCTAAATTATTTTAATATTAACATAATAAATCTTTCTCGCATACAGGCGTCATCACTACACATTTATACACTTATCTGTACATGTGTATACACACACACACACACACACACACACACATATATATATATATATATATATATATATATATATTACTATTATTATTATTATTGGCGCTTATTTTTGCGTTTTATATAAACGCGCAGCATGCATCGGAAGTAACATTCCGTTCTTTTTATATTTTTAAATCATAATTTCCAAGATTATTGCATTAAATGTTTTCCATTTGTTGAAAAAAAATTTCTCGTACTTTTGTAAGTCATGGCGACTGTTGCAATTGTGTTTCTAACAAAAGATTGAAATTAAGAAGAAAAATGGCGGGCTTTTAAAGCACAATTACTCCTGAATGGGTGCGTCTATTTTAATGGCGCTTTTAAAGTGCCTTTCGCGAAAGCAGCTCTGCGAGAATCAGCACAGGATGCGCGTCGAAAGTAAGGGTTTATAAAAGAACGTTTAAAAATAAAACTCGTTGAACAAAGAAGTAGATTGAGAAAATAATTGATCCACATTTGGCATATTATTATTATTATTATTATTATTATTATTATTATTATTATTATTATTATTATTATCATCATGAGTAATGTTATTATTATTATTATTATTATTATCATCATGACTAATGTTATTATTATTATTATCATTATTATTATTATCATGAGTAATGTTATTATTATTATTATTATCATCATCATCATCATGATTATTGTTATCATTATTATTATTATTATTATTATTATCATGATTATTATTATCATTATTATTATCATCATCATCATTATTATGATTATCATTATCATCATCATGTTTTTATTATTATTATCATCATTATTACATTATTATTATTATTATCATCATCATCATTATTGTTACTATTATATTTATTAATAATAATAATATATATTATTCCTTAATGGAATTCCTTTTTGAGATGAGCATTATATATATTAATTTATTTTTAATGTGGGACTATTATTCTCATCTTTATTAGTTGTTGTTTTTCATCTTTTATTAGTTTTGTTTATTCACAGCGTTTCGGCCAACTATTCCTCTGGCATTCGTCAGGTGGTAACCGCGACGGATAGGAACTTCGAATCTCCTAACTGCATTCTCAGCCATCATTGCCATCCGTAGTTGTTGTTGTCTCACCACATAACAATAATAATAATAATAATAATAATAATAATAATAATAATAATAATTAGAAAAAGAAGAAGAAGAAAAAGAAGAATAGAAAGAAGAAGAAGAATATGAAGAAGGAGACGAAGAAAAAGATATAAAATATGCGGAGAAAGGAAAAAATCTTATAGTGCAAAAACCATCTCAGCTCACATGTAACGAACGTGCTAGTAATCTGAAAAGCCATAAACCATTATAAGCAATTACTTAAAGGTAAAAGGTTGTTCGGATAACAAAAATGAATTAGATTATCGATCGAGATCAAAAGCAAAAAAAAATGCAGTGTGTCGGGACCTCAGAAAAATTCTCAGTCGGATTCTATAGAAAACCTCCAAGACTGACTGTTGCTCAGTAAATAATTATCAATTACTCATGGGAAAACTCCTCGTAAATAACGAAAATATTGTCTACTGAAATGATAGCGATTGTGGTAATATATATTTAATTATACAATAGTTGTTTATTTGATATGCATCGACAATCTTAATGGAAATTAATATTTGTTTAAATATCAAATACAATGAAATATGGATATTTTAGAGGGTACTTAATTTTCTAGTAAAATTACAATTAAAATATGTATGTTTTACCTATTTTATCTAATAGCTTGAGATGCATTAGTTAAATAGCCAGATTGTTGGTTAATAAACACTCATCATTAAAATTGAGTATCGGGAACGATACAGGGAAAAGAGCGAGACTTCCTCAACATTTCGGTGCAGTAGTCAAAAAAATGTTATTCGTAGTCGTCTTCTACTATGCTTACATTCTACTACAAATTTAAAGAAACACCTTTTCTAGTTAAAATTATTTATAATTAAATTAACTTGAAAATTAGTTACCATATGCTTCTTATTATATACGTCGCCTTACAATTCATAATACGCAATCTAGCGCAATATTACAGCATTTATAAAACATTTACTAATAATATACCCCCCCAACTCAAATGTTAGAGAAATTCTAGTCAGCAATACACAAATAATGCACCACGAAACCAATGTCAAAAAGTGAAAAAAAAAAAAAACTTGAATCCGTTTATGTTAAAACGCCAAACATGCTCTTAACCAAATCACATTTCATTCCAACCTAATCACACTCAAATGCTTGTTGTACTCCCCTTAATGCCCCAATACTGGCCACAGAATTTGGGCACTCCCACCTCCGCATTGGGTTCTCACAGCGTTCGTACGCATTCACCGCTGCTACTATACAAAAAACTCCACCAGCCCTCTTCGTAAACACTATTCACACATCCTCCCTGACGATGTCTACTTGGAAAGACTTAAAGTACCACCGCGGCCAACTTCGAACTACATATGGAACCTATATTAATACTTTCGATGTACACATTAAAATTATCAGAAAAAATTGAAATTAAAAAAATACTTAAACGAGAGCTCTCTGTTCTCTTTAACAATGCTGTTTTAATGAAAGAATGCTGCGTAAATATACACACACACAATATATATATATATATATGTATATATATGTATATATATATATAATTTATGGTATTACTGACTTGAATTTTCATGAATTATTCCTTGCATTTACCATATGCATAAGCAGTATTCAAGTTATGTTAGAAATCCGAGTGTGACAATTACAATAATTATATATGTCCCCCGTATATAATATTCATTGTGAAACTGTATATATGTCTATCATTTCTCTTCTCTCATCATAAAAGAGAACTTGTCTCTCCCGTATTTACGTACCAATTTAAACATGGCAAATAAGGAGGTGAACGGCAAGGTCTTAACTTCTTTTACACTGAGCAAGAAAAATATGCATACCAAAAGTGTGTTTTTGAGATCGTCAATCGAAAGCAACAATAAACGTCCATTTTTATAGATATTTTATATGACTATCATGCTAGTTGTTCTTTGCCTGGATATGAAAAGGTCGCCCATTATTGCAGTACTTAATTTATTTGCTAAAGAAAGGTACCTTTTCTATCCGCTTTTTTTTATGAAGCTGATATTCGACTCCTACTAAATTACAATTATCAATGCAGTAGTTGTATTCTATATAAAGAAAACAGTAGATGTATGCATGTGTGCTTCAGCGTTAAAATATTTAACCGAAAAACTCTTAACCTAAAAGATAACACTAAAATTAACAGGAGAAACATATAATGAATTGCGAGCAAAGAATAACAGAAAACGCCGTTCTGGAAAAACTTTTATATTAATCTAATCTTACTTCATGTGATTTTGCTTATCGCTAAGGTTACCAGATACATAAAAGGGGTTCGTCTTGAAGGCGTGTAGCCCATCAAACTATTAAGAACATCCTCGATAAATGGCTGCCACGCCAAACGCCCTCTTGCAGCGCTACATGGGAAACCTGACAGAGTAGAGTAGAATGAATTAGAGTCGAAAGGGAGTTGTTAACTTTAATGTAAATCTAATATGGTTTGTTCTTTGTAATTTAAATAATTTGTTTCTTCCCATATTCCTATTAAATTTGCCACACAAGAGTGACTTTATTTTGGTTCCGTGTCGTTACTAGTTTGGTCAAATCTTGGCTTGTCATTAATGTCGACATAGGCTGGATGGCATTAAGTTTGCTGAGCAGTCCCCTCCTTTAATCAATTAGGATTCCGAATCATACAATAAGTTCCAGACGAAACACGCTTCGAAAAGAGTCGATATTATAATGTGTTCAGGAGAGTGTCGAAAATTTTTTTTGTTTGAATCAAAGTTTTCTGTCTGTTTTAAGTCACAGGTTCTCTAAATAAAGACGCCTTAATTTGGAGACTTTAATCGTGGAGCTTTTACGTCAGCTTTTGTCGTTTGTACGATGCATCACACGTTTATAAATAAATGAAATTGAAGACCATAGTTTTATTTTTAAATAAATTTTACAATTATAAGATTTCCAAGCAAATTTCTTTTATAGGTTTTCACTTAATATAACTAACACCCTTCATATAAACAAGAAGAGATATTCGACCGCCATCTTGTAATGCTAAAACGGTCTTAGTTTCAACTAAATCGATAATACACACGTATTTCTTCAAAATGATAGACAAATCCGAGAGTAAGATGCATCAATATTTATTATTAAAGTAAAAGTAACTTTTAGTATTATCTTATTTGATGGACACAAAATAAAAATCACTATTGGATTTATCGGGATAGTATAGGACATAAAACACGAACACTCTTATGTAAAATTAGCAAAACAAAAAAACAAACATGATGAGTCTTATTGTAAAAACGGGGAAGTAAAATCAAAATATTAAAAAAAATAGAAACGCACCAAGGAATTAAGATACCATACTACCAAAAGGCCATTATATTGAAGTTGGAAAATAAAGCGAGAGACGAAAGTACTGAACAACACAAAAGGATAAACTACAACCAGTCTTAATTGAAATGACATCTCAATCGAAGACAAATATAAAAATATTGAGCGCGAAATAAAAGCTTTTAACCAAAGAGACAATTTAAAATCTTAACGAAGCAAACAAAAGTATAATCCATTGGAAAATAGAAATCAGAGAGTGGAAACCTCCGCCAGGTTAGAAAACGATACTCCATTGTTGATGACTTGAATTTGAAATATTTGTAAATAATCTCATATAGTCGACCAATGATGGTATTCGTTTCACCTAGTAGTATATGTATTTATCTAGAAGTTTAAAGTATATATATATATATATATATATATATATATATATATATATATACATATACAGGGTGACCCAAAATAACGGGCCCGAACTCTAATTAGGTTCCGTTTCTTAGTGTTTTGTGCGAATGAAATGAAACTTTGGTCATAACTAATTTATCATATTAAAAACACTAGGATCTTTGGCCTTTTTTTCTCCGTTCTACAGCATATGTTCTAGATGGCCTCCATTTAGCTTTTGTTTTGTTTTTTGGTCACCCTGTATATATATATATATATATATATATATATATATATATATATATACATATATATGTGTGTGTGTGTGTGAGAGTGTGTGTGTGTGTGTATATACACACATATATATATACACATATGTATATATATATATATATATATATATATATATATATATATATATATATATGATTAGATCACTTTGGTAGAAGTTAAAAAGCCTTTTCTAAAAAAATGTTCAAATTCAACATTATTTCTCGCGGTACCAGTAGCCGATTGGATTAGATACTTGCAAATGAAGCCAGAGATGGCTTCTGTCGTCGGGTTCGAATCTATCGACTAGTGTTAATTGTGACACCCTGCACTGATGATTCACGAAAGGATGCGACACTAGTGTCTGTAGGTATTTAATAATTATTATTGTAAATTATTATTTATGTGTGTGTGTATATATATATATATATATATATATATATATATATATATATATATATATATATATATATATATATATATATATATATATATATATATATATATATATATATATATATATATATATATATATATATATATATATATATATATATATATATATATATATATATATATATATATATATATATATATATATATATATATATATATATATATATATATATATATATATTAATGGTAGCCGAATGGATACGGCCTCCGCTAATCGAGCCAGAGATGTCTCGTGTCGCGGGGTTCGAATCGTTCGACTGGTAGTAATCATGACACCCTGCACTGAAGAATCCCGAAAGGATGAAACACTAGTGTCTGTAGGTATTTAATTATTATAGTAAAAAAAAATAATTATGACAGCCCCTTTAAGAAATACGTTTCTTATCGTTGAGCACTTTTTGTTGAATTAAAAGTCGGTCAATTTAGCTCTTATGCGTAGATCATCGTATAACGATTTGATCACTGTCTGTCTGACGTAATGAACATCTAAATTAAAATGCTTAAAATTCAACGCTATTTCACATGATTAATGGTAGCCGAATGGATACGGCCTCCGCTAATCGAGCCAGAGATGTCTCGTGTCGCGGGGTTCGAATCGTTCGACTGGTAGTAATCATGACACCCTGCACTGAAGAATCCCGAAAGGATGAAACACTAGTGTCTGTAGGTATTTAATTATTATAGTAAAAAAAATAATTATATATATATATATATATATATATATATATATATATATATATATAAGACAAACGGTCTATATTTCAAGACGTTGTCCATTTTTTCTTATTGGTTATATTATTTATTTAAATGTCAACACTCAAAACCATTCAAATATGAATTAATCCGTATTTATATACAAGCTCTATACATTTCTAGTATGACACGAAATACTAACTTCAACGATCATCCCATATTTCCAGTAGATATACCCCCAAAATATATTTGCACGAATCTTATGTATTGAACTAAAATGTGCCCTATTTTCGTCTATTTATATATTCTTAATATCGTAAAACATTTCTATATTCTGAACAGATTTACATGCTTAAAGAAATAAATGGTAAGATGGGCAATATATTTTGAATTCGAATATAGACCTTCGTTATTTATTTGTTAACGCTATGTAATTACATCGAGCTTCATCAATTAAAAGTTTGGTATGAATGAAAAGTGAACTATAATATATAATATGACCATAGTTTCCCATGTGTGTTTGTTGTGCATTAAAATAGTTAGGGAAATATAAACAAGCTAAGTTAGTAAAAATTAAGTCACAAACCCATCTTTATAGCTGAACCAAATATATTGGTCCATAGATTCGGCCCTATTCGTGTTGCGATGTAGATTCAGTGGCAAAATCACCAAACGAATTGGGTCTAACTCATTGATAAAAATAGTTGATACAGCATTAATAATACACATTTGTCTTTGTTTTTACTACAATTTTATACATTTTTTTACACAGTGATCACCACTTATCAAGGCCCGGAAGCCACTCAGGGATAAGGTTTATTGCAAGTACATTACGTTAGTGTGGAGATTTGATGAAGTGTTTACTTAAGGGGGCGGTTCATTAGGAATTTGTTAACATTGGACTTGAAGACATCCAAGTTGTAGTCTGCTGGGAAGCAGGCAGACGGAACAGAGTTCCACAGGCATGCAGTTCTACACTACAGTTTTGTACACTTAATCTAAAATTCTAATTTCATATTATCCCCCTCGTCAAGTTTCTTATTTGAAAGATAAACAAAAAAGTGGAAACTGCAATGTAGAATTTTACTCTTCTAATCAAACAGCAAACTCAAACAGCATCCTTATTCTACATCGTGTAATAGTCAAAACGTATTACCATCTATTTAACGTATAACAGTTGTTAAGATTTCAAAAGAAAAATAAACGATTGTTCAAATCGAGATTGTTCTGCAATACAGAACCAAATGTTGACACTGCGTAGTTATGTTAGTATGAGAAAATAAAGACTACACACACATCTACCATTAACAACCCGGCGAGAGATTCGATGCATCAACATGAAAAAGAAAACAAACATCCCAGGAAAAACACACGCACACTATATATATATATATATATATATATATATATATATATATATACATATATATATATAAGCATATATTATTGCTATTGAGAATTATTATATAAAACAAAATAATCGAAACCAATATAAAAAAATATATATAAGTTAATAACAATGAACAACCAATACGTAGCCACGTCTGATTATACATTTATCTCAAAACAGTAGAGCCTTTTTAAAATGGATGAGGTCGTTAGAATATGTTGCCCAGCTATATATATATATATATATATATATATATATATATATATACGTATATATATATATATATATACGTATATATACCTATATATACATATATATACATATATGATGATTGCAACATCTTGTCAGACGAGAGCCACTCCCTCAGTCACTAAAAGTCCATATGCCCGAATATGACTTTTTAGCCCTGCCAGCAACTTGCACACCCTCAAGCAGACATGGCACTGAAAACGCTCATGAGACTAACAGCAGCGGAACCTGCATTATCGTGGGCTTTCCTGTGATTAACAAAACCTGCCTTCGACAACAGAGCCCGATCACACACCTTACAGATCCAGAGATCTCCATGGTTGGGCGGCAAGGTTTGGCATTTCCTACATGCTCTCTTAAGCTTCTCTCGGTCTATTTTGGCTGCCTCATAGTGTTCTGCACCCCTGTATATCAGTGTCCTCCACTGCTTGCGATCATACGCTAGGGACTCCCAACCGTCAACAGGAATATGAAAGCTCACCAGACTCTCCTTGATGCTATAACAAAAACGTTTTTTGGGCTTGTGCTGGGGTCTTTTTCCAAGAAAGAGCTCACCATAGAACAATTGTTTTGGTAGACGATAGTCTTCAAACCGGATGAGATGACCCGCCCAACGCAACTGGTTCTTAATAACAATGGTAGCAATACTGGTTGTTTTGGCCTTTTTTAAGACATATGTATCAGGGACAAAGCTACACCACTTTAAACCAAGAATGTGTCTAAGGCAGTGCTGATAGAACCTCTCGAGCAATTCTATATGTGTCCGGTACAAGATCCAAGTTTCAGATGCGTAGAGTAGGGATGGTACTACACATGCTTGATATACTGAAATTTTAGTTGTCAGAGTCAGATCACCGTCAGACCAGATTCTATCTTGTAGCCTTCCAAAAGCATTAGATACCTTGCTGATTCTCTGTCTTATTTCCGCATTAAGAGTGCCATCATTTGATAAGGCACTCCAAAGGTAGACAAATTTTTTTACGACTTTTTACGAATTTTTTACATACATATATATACATATATATATACATATATATATATATACACATATATATATATATATACATATATATGCATACATATATATGCATACATATATATACATATATACATACCTATATATACATATATATATACATACATATATATACATATATATACATATATATATATACATACATATATATACATATGTACATGCATAAATATACATATACATACATATATATATACATATATATATACATACATACATATATAGATAGATACATATATATACATACACATACATATATATGCATATATATACATATATATATATAGATACATATATATATATACATACATATATACATATATATATATACATATATATACATACATATATATATATATATATATATATATATATATATATATATATATATATGGTTACTTTTGTCTTGACAGACTATGGATACCCACTTTAAGATTCAATATGTATATATATATATGCATCTATATATCTATATCTATATCTTTCTATCTATCTATCTATCTATATATATATATATATATATATATATATATATATATATATATATATATATATATATATATATTACAATAGAAAAATGCAGACGAGTATCGTACATTGTTATTACATATGTGTTATTGGGGACAAACACGTTATAATGAAATTAAACAAGGAACAAGTGAATTTATTGGAAGCCTGGAAAATCATGGATTACAATAAAAATATGAGCATAAAAATAATATGGATAAGATTAAACATGGAAAAGTTAAGGACTAGAAATTTACAACTTAAAATAGTTCAACATTAATAATCAATTATATAATGTTAAATTGAATTTATAAAAATAATGCTGGAATATTTGAAGTTATAAATTTATTATAATTTTTTACTAGAACATCGTCTCCTTTTCTCTTCCAGTTTTTACAAGTAGTTCTTTAATTTTTTATGTTTAAACTTAAACTTTGACTTGTAGTATTAAATATTGATATTCCAAACATATTACTGGACATGCTCGCATTTTTCTATTATCTAGTCTTATTTTTTATCCCCATAAACATAGCATACGCATATGTAATACAAATGTACGGCACTTGTCTGCTTCAAGAAACCCCCCAATTATCTCACTTTCATTCTTTCATTTTGTATGTTTCACTTATTCCCTTTTCGCGACAGCAGTGAATAAATAGCAACACTAGTCGCTGAAGCGAGGTGGTTGCTATGGAAACAAGTCATAAAAAACGTCGCTCACCTCCTTACCTATTTTACTATTGTGAACACCACTAAATCTATCATCTCTTGTTTTACTGAACGCAAATTGAACATTTTTTTCACAGAAACCTGTGATCTATAGACTGCAATAATTGTTTAAAATTTGGTCGAAAAATGAGTGAGCGGCAGTTGTTAATGACAAAAACTGCGACTTTCCCATATGTTCAAACACGGTAGTGTTTGAATTAACAAAAATTAAAAAAATATAGTTTGTTATCTACTTATGATTGGTAAATTAATTTTCACGTTATTTCTTTCCTCAGACTTTCAAAGATGATTGATATAAAAAAAGAGTACTACAACATTTCGATAATGCACCTTGTATGAGGCTGACATGATGAAGTCTATTATACATTCGGAAAATAAGAAAAGGCAAATAATAATGACTCAACAACGTATCCACAAACGTCTAAAATAACAACAAATCTAAAGCAAAAAATAAATAAATAAAAGAATATGGCGCCAGGGAAAACGTCATAAATAAGCCAAGATTCAAAGTTGATATCGAAAGACTTGCATAATTAGCATGGCTCGCCAGACAGAGAACATCTGCCACAAGCTTAACGTTCCGTTTCTGGACTTTTTCGAATTCTCCATATAACTCGTTACGAAATACTGCAAACAGAATAATTAACACCTACACAACAATTGCAGGTTTACTATGCCACATTAAACACTTTGCAATCTGAATTCTTACACATTGTCGGAATAGAAATTTCGTTAAAAATTAAAATTAAAAAAAATATTAAAATATTAAGCAGTAATAATTTGGGTTACTTGGAATATACACATCTTTCTAACCTATCCAATCATGTGCATAGTAAAGTCAGCGTCCCCGCACACTTGAGAACCAAACTCAATTTTAGGATCGATTGTTGTATTTTGGCATCTATAATAATAATTGCAATAACTATTGTTATATGAACCATAGGCTTGAATGAATTGGACTATATATACCGTGCTTTTACTAAATTATGTCATATAAAACTTAGGTTTTTATAAATTCGATTATAAGAAAATAAATTTATAACTAAGGTTATATTTAAAATTCGGTTTTAAGGAATTAGAATGTTCATAGGTTTACCTTCATAAAATTAGGTTATTTGAACCAAGAGCGTAATATAATATAACATATATTTATAAAAAAACTTCCGGTTTAATATAATACGTTTTACTATTACGCTGCCGCCGGTGAAAAGTCACCCAACAATAAAGGTACAAAATGTGATTAAATTATGAGGTGAATTACGGATTGAAAATAGTGTATAGAATAATAACGTTTAGTTTTTAATGGGACAGGAATTGGCAATTATTTGTGACATTGGATTTAGAGAAACTATGTTGTTCTTGGCGGAACAGTCTCGTGCTAAAGATTACATGCGACGAGAAGGTATTATTAAACGTCTGTCAACTGACAGAGGGAGTTTTGCATAATTTGCATTATATAAGTAGTAGGTGTTACTACTTTATGCTATATACATATGAGAATTTAATACTTTGTATTATAATAATTAGTGGTTTAATATTTTATATTATAAAAATCGTAGTATTACATATTAATATTCCAAACATATTATGATTTAATATTTTCTATTATATAAATATTACGGATTAATATTTTTTATTGAATAAATATAAGGCGTTAATAATTTTAGTTATATAAATCTTGACCTTTAATATTTTTATTATTATAAAAATGTTAGCCATTAAAAGTTCTATTATATAAACCGTGGGTTTTAGTATTTTATGTTATATAAGAATGACTCTTGTTTAATACCTTGTTTTATATGCTGCAAACACTTTAATAAGAAAGTCATAATCAAAATATAAAATGATATAAAAGAATAGTAAACAACAGCCATTTAACAAAGAGATTAATGACAAAAGGAGATAATATAACATCATTCATTTGAAAAAATACTTGAGTTCAAGTCAAAATGAACACTAACAATGGATAAAAATCTATAAGCACATCATCTCAACTGGAAATAGGAATTAAAAGTAAAAGCGTCAATATAAACAACACGTGTTTGTTTGCATTAGTGAAAGTGCTCATCAAACGAAGATGAAAGACAATCCTTATAGGTGTATCAGCCAAATTTTGCTATACAGAAAAACAAGAACAACTTTACTAGATAAAAATGAAGTCTCATTTCACACGCTCCAAACAGACACACTGTAAAACGAATCAGATAAAAAAACATGATTCTCACAAAGTCCTTCCAAAACCCTGTTGTTATCGAATGGTGTATGTTAACTTTGGCAATGTGCACAATAACGGGCTGAGTGGTTTAACATTGTAAAAGGAACATTGATTTGTTTGGTGTGGGAAGAAATTTATTTGACTGCAGTAATCGCTGACAGTTATAAGTGTTGGGTCCGTAGGTCGTGGTTAGAATTTACTGTAAGAAAATATCATACTAAAACCTATTTATCTTGGAGAAGGATTTATTAGAATGCTATAACACTGTGCTTGGCAAAAACCTACTATACACTGGCGTTACTTATACGCTAGAAGTGATACCTTTTATTCCATAGAAATCAGGTATATGCCCTTGATAATCATTTCGACAAAGAGTGGGATACTGTGAAAGCAGCTGGTGAAAGCAGCTGGTTCTGGTCTATCATGTGAAACATTGTGTCGTTTATATCTACGATATAATTCTGCGACTTATTCCCTAATAATTTGAGTCTTATGCCACGAATAAGAAGATAGTATGCTGGGAACATATAACCAGTTTATTCACTACATTTGTTGTATCGAATTTATTTTAAATGTTTCTTTGAGGACAGGGCGAGCTTGTGTGTGCTCTAATCTTAAATGGTGAAATGTACAAAGCATCATGTGTTGCTCGCTCTATGTTCGAGGGTATATCTTGTGTTAATAGGTTCGAATAAACCCCAATGAATCACTTTTAAACTCCAACTGTGTGGTGGTGGAATTACTTAAAAATGAGCTGATCCATGATCATAAATAACGAAACAAAAAGGAATTAAAGCGAGATGCGGAGCAGGAGTGGCAACAGAGTTTGTTCGCTAGCTTGATGAACACCTCACCTTTTTGTATGTTCTTATGGATGCATTTTCTATTCTATTCTCATATTCTGTCTTCCTTGTCACGCTTTTACTAGGGTTATAACAAAATGACAGTTTAATCAACATACACTTTTGAAAACGGAGTAATTTGTTGTATAGAAAGAGTAATATATGTCTATTATAAATGTAGGATAAGCCGGCATGTTTTATTGCCTCGTCATCATGGCAACAGAAGCCATGTAATATACAATATGAAGATTGCTCACATATTCTTTGCTTCATTTTGACAAATCGGTACAGAATAAAATAACACCGAGCTTGCTTCTACGCCGTTTCAGAAGAGAAGCATATTACAGTGTTGTGAAGAAGACCTGACTTGAATTTTAATGGAAATGTGTGGCAAGAATTAAAACTGATCGCGGCCAGATAGAAAGGCGAAAGGCCTTGGCGTTTTACCTTGTTGAATAGTTTAAAATTGTCATACATATTTAACGATATGTCTCTTTCCCTTCTTTATTTAAAGTGTATGCTGTTCATGTTAAAGGACTGCGTTTGAGGGACACGAAGAAAGTTATCTGAAAAAAATAAGGGGAAGACTAATAAAACCTCGTAAGCAGTATGTAGTGTCTCCTTGAAATACCTTCATGCAACGGTGATATACCTTCCTGCAACGGTGATTTTTCTCGCCTTTGAGTTAAATTATACACATCATCTTGTGGAAGCAGAATAGTGAGACCTCAGTTGGTGAGGGTATCGACTATACTACTACTACTACTACTACTACTACTACTACCTATTAATGTGACTTCTATTACAGTAGATACATTTTTGAATAAACTCGCCATTTTATATATCTAAATACCTCTTTGAAGTCAACAAAGCTCGTGTGTTTATATGATTGTTTGAATAATAGAATGATTGTAATCGTAAGAGCAAGCCGGATTAAGTCAGTAGATAAATTGTTCGCTTTTGTTTATGGAAGTACTTTAAATGTCGTTGTTAATGTCGCATGGTTTACGTTTTCTTTTCTGTCTGTATTAGTAACGACTTCCCATCCTTGCACATATGGTTTTATTCCTTACTGTTATCAGATTTGTATATAACTATCATTAATAATGCATGGCATTCCGAAAACTACAAGTAGCTAATGTCTATGACTCATATTACAACACACACACACACACACACACACATATTATATGTATAATCTCGTAAGTGTCCGTAAAGCTAGTAGAAGAGAATCCTAACAATCTGATCAATTATGGAAAATCATTTTAAAATAAAAGGTTAATATTTATTAAATATGTATCTCGGAAGATTAGGACAGCGTTGGTACTTTCGGTTTTAAATAAGACTACAAATGACCTATAGTCGTTCTCTTATATGTAGATTTTCCGAAAGACAAACCTAGAGACAAATGAGAGTCTTCCATAATAGAACAAGGTCTTTTCAGCTTTGATTTCAAACCGGCGGTATCTACTTTGTCTTAAGAGATGTTAAACAAAACTTTCCCATGATAATTCGGTAGATTATAATATTTATCAGATAATAATAAAAAGTTCAATAGTATCAACAGCCTCTGATAATCAACACTTAATATTTCTCTATACGTACGCGCGTTGCAAAATATATATTTATTATTTCCATGACATCAGAGTTATTTTTTTAAAAACATTTATCAATTTTTACAGAAGCTTGATTAATACAGAAGCGATGCCTCCAATCAGTCTGTAAGAGTTGCAGCGCGTATAATTGTGCGGCAGGGGTTACCCAATCACCACCCACACTGATGTGACAACGTAATTGTGTCGCTTTATCAATCACATATTAGATAACAACTAGTGATAACTTCCGCAACAAATTCGGTAAAAATATGTCCAGATAGATGAGTCATATTAAAAATATTTTCTAATAAAAAAAAACACATGGAAATAATATATTATTATGCATATATATTAAAAATGCAGAAGTATTTTTGAGAGACACTCAGATTCATATCTCTTTAGACAAAGACATTGCATTTTAAGCATTCAAAAATCCAACACGTATTGAGTAAGAGGGGTGTGCAATAAGTAATGCCTCTGACCCACTTCCGGTTGTCTGATCTAGCTGAAATTTGGCATGTGCAATGATTTATATCGCTACAAGTTATGTGGTAAATTACAGCTCTGAACTCATTGTGGTTTCTGTTTTACAGGTGTTTGAACTGAGTCAGGTGTGATATGGAGCGTATTGACTGTCGAGCAGTAATACGGTTTTTTGTATTTGAAAGGACGCACACAACAGGAGACTTTTGATGAAATGAAAGAAATTATGGTAATAATGGTCCATCATATGACCTTGTAAAACACTAAATTGTAATTGTAAATCGTGAATTCAAACATGGCCGGAAGTCTGTGGAAACAGATCCCAGGCCTGGTTACCCCCCCCCCTTGCCATTGATGAGGCATCTGTCCGTCAAGTTAACCCGGCTAGTTTGGAAGATCGGCGCATTACTATTCGCCAAATAGCCCAAAATGTCAAGATTAGTACAGGGTATGTAGAAACTATCATTCATGACCATTTGCATATGCATAAGGTGTCTGCTAGATTGATTTCCAGGTTGCTCACACCATTCCAGAAGCGAGAACGCGTCGAGTGCTCGAGGATGAATTTGGAGATGTACCAAGAAGAGAGGTCAAAGTTTTTCAAAAGACTGATTACACAGGGTGAAACCTGGGTCCATCACTATGATCCAGAGACCAAAGCCCAGTCAATTCAGTGGAAGCACTTGGACTCGCCACCTCCAAAGAAGGCAATGGTCATGCTCACAGTCTTCTGGGACCAGGACGACGTAGTGATGAAAGATTTCCTGGCAAAGGGTACCACAATTACAGGAGCTTCACTTTTGAGGAAATTAAGGGAAGCTAAAAAATCAAGAGGCGGGGCAAGATCAGCAAAGGTACCCTCCTCTTGCAGGACAACGCTCCGATTCACAAATCGCATGTCGCCAGAGCAGAAGCACGGGAGTATGGTTATAAAATCTTCCCATCCTCCATACTCTTCTGACCTTGCACCCTCTGACTAACCTCTTCCAAGTCATAAAATTGTTTTTGAAAGGAAAGCGTTTCCCAGATTATGCAGCCTTGATTTCTGAAGTCACGTCGTGGTTGGAGGACCAAAAACGGTCTCCAGAGCTGCATCAAACGATGGGAGAAATGCATAACACTGGGTGGTTCCTATGTAGAGAAAGACTAATAACTGTGCCAAGTTTCGTTGCACTGCTGCTATGGGAAGTGGGTCAGTGCCATTACTTATTACACACCCTTCGTAATGTTGAAATAAATAGTGATGGGTTTTCCAAAAAGATTTTTCGTTGAATCAAAATATAGACGTTTCGGTCTATGCTATTTCCCTTAATTAGGTTATATACCGTCAGCACTCCATAATGATGGACATTATCCTGCGCTAAGTTCCTTCGATCGTTGTAATATTATATATGGCAGGTGTTCCAAAATAATGGCTCCTATATATTATTCTACTGGAATGTTTCAGAGAAGGTTACAAATTTCATTGTCATGATTCCTGTACTTAGGATTCATGACCTGAAAGTTGCATCTCTTTGTTACAAATATTGAAGGTGTGAGACTCTAAAATAGCGACATCTGTCATTGAGAGATGAAAGTAACTAAGCGCACTCCGGGTAACTATGCGTAATCACCACCATCACTGGAAAAATGTATCGTGCATGGCGGTTACTATTTAAAAATAAAGTCTGGGGCACAAAAAGTCGTTCGTTTTAGTACAACCAATCCTATCTTCGTAGTCATTCAACTTTATTTAGTTAACAAAATCATGCATAACGTTTTTAACGAACCTCGTACACACACACACACACACACACATATATATATATATATATATATATATATATATATATATATATACATACACAGACTTATAGACATGTATATGTACATATATTTATGTACATATATATACACATACATTGCACATAAAATAAATATATATATACATGGGTGAGCACGTATTATATGTAATAGCTTTCCTGTCAATGTATATACTATGTATATACATATACAATATATATATATATATATATATATATATATATATATAATGCATGATATATATATATATATATATAATTTAAAGAGGGTTATAACATTAGTCTAAAGAGTAGAGTGTATTTTAATGTGATAATAAAATTACTAATTTAATTAAAATACAAGAAAAGAACACTGCTCGTTGTAATGTAGATGTATAATAAGCTCAATAGGCAAATATCCTAGAGCTAAATGTTATTGATAATTTAAAATTTAAATTCAAAATAAAAATTAAAAATCACTTTCATAAGAAGGAACACAACAAAGTCAATAATTTGTACGATCGTTTCGGAAACGATGTTTTTATTGTGATAGACATTAAGTCATGGACAATAATTTTGACTGTTTTTTTTTCTAAACAAAGTCTCCTCATCAGCTAAAGTATTGAGTGTTTTTTCATATAGATAAAAGACACCATAAATAAACCTTGCATTTTTAAGTAAGGCAGATGTATCTTTTAATTATTCGCCTTTTGAAAACAGCAATTAGCGTCAAAGCATTCATTTGGATGTAGATTGTAGCTTATAAATGCACGAAATTATGTTATTTATATTTTTTCTCTAAGTTTGACCGATAGGACAATGGATAGAATTATGGAACCGAGATATCGTGGTTGTTTTGTGCATTTATACGTCAAAATTATTGTCCATGACTTAATGTCTATCACAATAAAAACATCGTTTCCGAAACGATCGTGCAAATTATTGACTTTGTTGTGTTTCTTCTTATGAAACAGATTTTTCATTTTTATTTTAATTTGAATTTAAATTATCAATTACATTACTAAATATATATATTATATATATATGAAAATTTATAATGTAATCAACATATTTGTTCATATTTATGTCTCAAATGATATATATATATATATATATATATATATATATACATATATATATTATTTTCACATTTTACGAAATCAGTTATATACCTGAACGAGGAAGAGAAGTGAAGTGGAGCACTCTGGTAAAGGTAATTACGGTGCCCATTAAACCACACGTATTTCTTAAATGCTTAGCCTCTAAATGCTTAGCATCTAAATAACCGGAGACGACATTTTTTTTTTATTATTTTAATTAATTTTTTTTTTATTTAAATCAGAATTAGGATATTTAATAAGGCAATTATAATATGACACGTACGGAATATTACAGTCCTAAACTATCAATATCAAAACGTTATAAAAATTTACACTGGATGCTAGCTATTTAGCTAGCAAGTCAACCCTGGCGGACAAAAATAAACCCTTCGAAATCAAGGATCGACCCGAAGTGATTTGTATTTTTAGCTCATCCGAAATGATAACGCCTGGTATATTATAAAATTTGTAAAGTTACCAATCGAGCATCAGGATAGCAAGAGTATAATGTGATCAGTGAGACAAGAATGTAATGTTTATTAGTTGTGGAAATGTAAAAGGATTTAATTATTTAATCGTGCGATTAATTAGACTTGAAAACGACCATGTTGCAGTCAGCCTAAAAGCAGTATAATGTTTTACATGCGGGCACTTCTATGAAAGGAACCTTTATGGATATAAGTTCGGTTAGATTTAGCGAATATATGGAATTGTTGGCATAAGTTGTAGAATTAATTACTTATTTAATTCTGTCATTGTGGAATGACATTAGATCGAACGAAGGCGGGGAATAATATTTCCCTCATTTAAAACGGGGGTCTGCACTAGTATTTATATATACTTTTCTTGCTCTAGATTTTGCAGTAAATTCCCATATCCCTTCTCACTTAATATTAAACCATTAACCCACTGCGCTGTTTAATATTGTTTTTTCTCTTATGATTTTGTCTACTTTTATCGCGTTAGTAGCTTAATATAATTCACGTTTCTATATAACCGGCGTCTACACTTACCAGACAACGATTTCCTAACAAAATTATTCCATGCATTCCCCAGAATTGCTACTGAGTCTTCTTCCACCATTTTCCCATTCCCTTTTATTCCGTCCATCCTTCCTAGTTTTCTTCTTACAGGCTACTGTCTATCCTGTCAGTGGTGTTCCTCAGTGAGGCAATCGATGAGAAATCGTCGAAACAAAACGAATCCCGTGCTTTCCTATGGAACCGAGATATCGTGATTGTTTTTAGTGTTATTCTCATAGTAATCTCATATCTATATCCCAGTATCTGTATGACACTCTGTTTGCTTTATTTTATTTTAACAACTCGATAACACACACACAAACATACATATATATGTGTTTATATATATATATATATATATATATATATATATATATATATATATATATATATATATATATCCCTGAAACGATGTTTCATGATAAATAACTGACGATTCCTTTCAAGAACATTGATACTGTCGTCTGTTCATGTAAGTAAAACTATTCAGCGAAGCAGAGAATTGGTTTACTTACAAAATAAATTTTCACCAAGCAGCACCACGTTTTCATATAGTTGTATAGGTTTTAAAGAAAATTCCAAATTTCTCTCTCTCTCTTTCTCTCTCTCTCTCTCTCTCTATATATATATATATGTATCTATATATATACATATTTATATATATATATATATATATATATATATATATATATATATATATATATATATACACATTTATTAATACAAATTCTGCAAAATTTCTGCAGAAATAATATTGTATTAGAAAATATATAGGATTAGCTCATAAGTTCTAAGCTAAGATTATATATATATATATATATATATATATATATATATATATATATATATATATATATATATATATATACAGTAGTGTTGATTACAAATCCCGGCAAATAGGAGCTATAATTGGTCTCTATTACCAGACAGTGTTAGGCTTCTGTTCTTCTGTACCTCTCTCTTTCTCTATTCTCGTCCCTTCTCTTCTCTCTCTTCTCTCTCTTCTCTCTCTCTCTCGTTCTCTCTAGCTTTCCCATCACTCACGATCATATTCGATTCATGGTATAAATGGCCCTGGCATCGTTTCCGCAGAATCATTCCAACAATTCCACGTGTGAATAATTTCTATTGCATTCGTTCACGCTGTTGCGAATGATTTTGGGCCGGAAATTACGTAATCATGGGATTACATCATACCGACGATATTCAATTTTCAATAAGATAGAAAAAACAGAACATAAATCGGAAATAAGAAATATATTAACACAAATATATTTTAAAGTATACTTTTTGCTTTCACATCTTGTATATATAATAAATATCTATTAAATTTTCAATTTTAGAATCCACCTTACAGAAAAAACTATTTAAAACACAAATGCCATTAAAATTTATCTAAATTGAAACAGAGTATTCTATAAAAAATATCGCACTAATATTTACTATATTCTCTTCATCCCTCTTTATATGTATATATATATATATATATATATATATATATATATATATATATATATATGTACACCATACTTTGAGGTAATTTTGCGCCAAGTTCTGGATAATTGCGAAAACTAGCTAAAAGTGCTCTTTTGGCAACCAAGCATGTAAGGAGCACTTTATTGAGTTGGCGCAGTTACCCCTGAATTTGGCGCAATCGCCCCAAAGTACTGGATATATATATATATATATATATATATATATATATATATATATATATATATATGTATATATATATATGTATATATATATATATGTATATATATATATGTATATATATATGTATATATATATATGTATATGTATATATATATATGTATATATGTATATATATATATGTATATATGTATATATATATATATATATGTATATATATATATATATATATATATATATATATATATATATACAATACATATATATTATCTAGGGAAAACTATATATTTAATACCGCACATTGGGTAATTGCATCAAATCCGGCCGTAATTGCGCCAACTGAAAAAAAATATCTTTATATGCATAATTGCCAAAAGATCAGTTTTAGCTAGTTGGCGCAATGACCTTGGACTTGGCGCAATTATCCCAAAATACGGTATATATCCGTATACCATACATATTTAATATATATATATATATATATATATATATATATATATATATATATGCTTTATATATGATATATATGCAATATATAATATACAATATATATATATATATATATATATATATATATATATATATATATGTATATATTTATGCAATATATATATGCAATATATAACATAGTGGTGGAACCACCACGATGCACCGGAGAAACCAGTGGCTTCCGAAATACGTTGTAGTATACATTGCCCTACATAGTATTGTTTTTTAAATAATTATTTTATATAATAGATTGAATTAAAATTTTAGATGTAAAAGCCACTATCATGGTTTTGTTGTGCTCTAAACAGAAGTATTCATTTCGAACGCGTCACTGTCTTATTCAAGAATCTACAGTTTATTCACGTGCCTTTCTGCTTGTGCGGTTATAAAACTTTCCAAATGCACTTGTGAAGTAAGGCTATAAAGGGAGTTCATTTTGGTAAACATCTGACTGATCATTCTTTAATCGGATATTTCTATTACTGTTTTTCGTTTTTGCCAGAGGCAATCCGATTCCAAAAATATATTCGAACACTCCAAGACTTTAGAGGAGATTTGTTTAATTTTCCAAAAAATTCAGACTCCATAATGTACAAACTTACACACACACAATCCATCATTCATATTTAGGATTATATATATATATATATATATATATATATATATATATATATATATATACCTGAAATTTCTAAAAAGTCAGACTTTATAGGGTACAAACTTACACACACAATCAATCTTTCATGGTTAAGGTTATATATATATATATATATATATATATATATATATATATATTAAAATATTCCATATATATATATATATTTGAAAATTTGAAAATATTCCTAATTTTCGTTTATTTATATAAATATATATATACACTTGTGCCCGATATTATTCATACCCTCCTTGAAAATTGAGTTTATTAGGTGTAACTTTGTAAGAATTTATTGTTTACGTCCATATTGATACCTATTCTTAATAAACCTCTTCTGATCATTTTCGTCATTTTAAAATCTCGGGATACTTGTAATAAAAGAAATATACAGCTATTTATAAAATCTGCAATGTTCAAAAATAATCATACCCCCTTATTTTTTCAGTATTAATCGAGTTTCTGACTGTTTGTTTCCTGTTTGATTCTTATTTTGAATGCTTTTATACAACCTTTGATTAATTTCATTTCGTTTTTTGCATTTTTCAGAAATTAAAATGATATCAACTGAAAACCAATAAAAGAATAACAATTATTAGAATGGGGAAGAAAAAAGAGCTTAGTAATGATCTTAGGACTAAAATTGTGAATTCACATAAGGATGGTTTAGGTTACAAGTCAATTTCCAAGAAATTTGAGGTCCCTACAGCAACAGTACAGAGCATCGTCAAAACATTCCAGAGCCACCACACAACAAACAACTTGATTGGTAGAGGAAGGAAAAGGAAACTGTCTGCTAGAGCCACCAGGAATATTGGAAGAAGTGTTAATGCAAATCCAACCACCACTACTAAGGACATTTTAGAAAATCTGGAATCTTCTGGCATAAAAATATCAAGGCAAACATTGCAAAGGACTCTGTATGAAAATGGTATGAAAGGAAGAAGACCAAGAAGGACTCCATTGCACACCGGAAAACACCTTGCAGCACGTCTAAAGTTTGCTAGGACCCATGTGAATTCTCCAGAGTCCGTTTTCTCAAGTATTTTGTGGACTGACGAAACAAAAATTGAATTGTTTGGCCATATGGATGCTTCTTACGTTTAGAGGAAGAAAGGAGAAGCTTACAACTCAAAGAACACCATACCCACGGTGAAACATGGTGGTGGTAGCCTAATGTTTTGGGGCTCCTTTTCGGCTAGTGGTCCAGGTAGTTTGGTCAAGATAGATGGAACCATGAAGAAGGAGCAATATTTGGAGATACTCCAGAAAAACATTAGACAGAATGCGGAGAAGCTTCATTTAGGACCAAACTGGGTCCTTCAACAGGATAATGATCCAAAACATACTGCCAAAATAGTCAAGAAATGGTTTGAGGATAATCAAATTAATGTTTTGGAATGGCCTAGCCAGAGTCCCGACCTGAACCCTATCGAAAACCTCTGGCACATATTGAACACTGAGGTTAAAAAGCGGAAACCTAGAAATTTGAGGGATTTGGAGAACTACTGCATTGGAGAATGGTCAAAAATCAGTGTTGGTGCTTGTAAAAACCTTGTTGATAAATATCCAAAACCGTTACAGGCAGTTATTAAGAATAAAGGGCATGCTATGGACTATTAGTAAGAGAGGTATGAATAATTTTGAACTGGTGCCATTATTGTTTTTCTTTGTATACTGTTTCAAACTTGCATAATTTATTTATTTGTTGAGTTTAAATTAAATGCTTATGCTTGATTTATTGTTTGAAATCCCTTTAATATTGTCTACCTTCTGGTTTGAGCAATATTCTTATAGAAATCTCAAAGATCCGAGGGGTATGAATAATATCGGGCACAAGTGTATATATATATATATATATATATATATATATATATATATATACATATATATATATACATACATATATATATATATAAACGAAGATTTGGAATCAAACTCAGTTGATTTCAAATAAAATTACCACAAATTAATAATTCGACAATGAATGCACACATAACCATTTTTTCTTAAATTCATAGACTTTTAGAAAAATAATGTTTATAAGCAGCCATACATTTTGTTATTTAATGCATAGATTGGATTATTAAGAATGTGCATGAAAAGTTCAAACGATGCCAACATTTAAAAAAAGGATATTCGGTGGTATAGTAAAGTTCAATGTTGAAATGTAGATGTAGAATCGCAAGATCCAAGACAATGAAAAATGGTGCAATCCAGGTAGATAGTTTTTAATGTCGAAATATATAAGACATGAGGTAATGCATATACCGCAATGAGGTAAAATACATTGCAAATTTTAATACTTCAATAAGCATACTGTACAAAATACTTTTTTTTTATAATGTTTTTTATATAAAGCTTACTGATAATTTCATAGATAATCGTCTAGCACATCGGATCGAACAAACATCTCTCCGAATATTTTCCAAACGAGACCATTGATATTCGAGATCCATCGCATCATAGATATGTATATATAACTCAACGGTCAAATCCCATCACCGCCGGGAATATATGCAATGGAATGAACCATCCATCCAATATCACCGTTTCAACACCTAAAAAGACTTTTGATCACATCTACCAAAACATATTAAACTCACCAACGAATACGGCCGCCCCATATACCGTTCGGAAAATCAGTATGGAGCAACCATGCATTCTTGTTATATGAGATTGTTGCCTTCTCCCCTGGACCAATATTCTGCCTACCAGGCAATAATACCCCGGACGATATTGTACTCCTTCCGATAATGGACTGCCCAGATTATTTTCATATCATATATATATATATATATATATATATATATATATATATATATATATATATATATATATATATATATATTACATACATTATAATTATTATTTACCAACCAAAATAATTTTCAATATTTGTGCTGAAAAGCAAAATAAGTGTGTATCCACAGCTGAACATTTTGCTAACCGCATTTCATTTCCATTGATGATATGTGCTATTATTGAAAATCCAAGGATTAAGGAAAATAAACATAACCTCCTTCTATATATTCCTATTGCCAAACAATAAATTCGTAACTCGAATATATGTGTACATATTTTTATTTTCAGAATTTAACTTTAACCACTAAACTTATATATTGTTCTATTCTTAAATATTGCGCTTCTCCTTTTTAGCTAGGATCACTCTAATAGTATTACCTCAAGTAATATCTATCAGGATATTTCACCTGATTTTTAATCTGGGTCCTATATATATATATATATATCGATAATGTGACTGTATGCCTCTCTTATTACTGACATTTTCTTTCATACGTATGTATCTTCATAATATCGCCGATTTCTAAAAAGGACTTCTCTGGCGAATGAGATATCTACAGTGACCTATATACGGTTATTGTTTGTCTGTGATTATTTAATGTTTTACTTCCGGGAAAACTATACATCGTTTGTTGACCTGCATCACTCGAGACTTCGCATTCTTGTGCAAAAGCTCTCGTGAGATTTGATTCTCTAAAGAGCACACTTTAACAGTAATCCGGTTTTATTGATCGAACATGGCTTTGTTCCATTCGGATTTGTTGTCCAATTTAATTCCTTTCTTTCATCTAATATTTTCCGAATTTAGTTGTTCTTTTTAGGTATTTGCAAAACAAATTAATTTCCCACCATCAGTAAATGTTTCATTTTAATTCCCCTTTGTTTTTTTTTGTTTTTACTTTTCTCCCCACTTCCCTTTCACTAGAATTTTGTCTATTACGAATTGAAAGAGATACGTAGAAGACATTGCCATGTCTGCTGTGAAGAACCTCTTGCTCTGCTGCTCTGTAAATATATTCACACCATTCAGTAAGTAATGTATGTGATGATATTTTTATGATGAGAAAGAGATACTACATTAATCACACTCCTCCCCACCAAAGAGGGTATAATGCTATAGACAAACAGGTAATACACCAACTCATAAAGCATTAGGTAATGCTGGAGAGGATTATCTCATTTCGAACACACATGTACAGCATAATCCACACACGTAGGAGGTAATGCATGGGATAATATCGCATGAAAACTAAACATACCCCTACTTAAATTGAGCACTGAAATTCATTACAATATCGATTCCAAATATAAAAAAAAACAATAGTCTAGTTTCAGTTTCAGACCTACATATAACAAATCTCCATTGATCATATATATGTATATATATATATATATATATATATATATATATATATATATATATATATATATATATATATATATATCTATGAATAAGCACGATTTATTATTTTATTGGGATTTTATTGAACTCAGTTTTGACTTCAGAATTGATTTTTTTTTTCATTATTAAACTAAGTGTTGTAGTAGATGTTTTGGAGATTCTTCTTTTCTTTTCTCTTGTTAAGTTGGAATATTTCCATGAATCATACAATACCCCCTTTATACAACGGCACAATGGCTGGGCCTTCATCATTCTATTGGCCGCTCATCTTGAGAGAGGCCGTGAAAGAGAGACGATGGCGATGGAGGGCTGCGGCGAGGGAGAAACAGTGTTAGATCGATTGATGTTTTGATCAATAGATTACGCATGATAGGCATGCTCAGAGTTATCGAATACAACTCTATATTTGGAAGCATATTGATATCTAATAATAAACCGTTCATGAATAGTGCGAAAGCATAAACAGTATATATATATATATATATATATATATATATATATATATATATATATATATGTTTGTGTGTGTGTGTGAGATGTATGCATAGAGTAAGTTTAAAAAATATATATGACATTAATCTACACAGAATTTTTGGCGCCGTATTTTCGTGAGGATTCGTCAGGCTGTTGCATACATTTTTTGTTACCGCGTGATTTTATATGCTTATGTAATACTGTTTTCTACTTAGTCAACTACGAAGGAAACGCTGAAATTTTTTTGTAGCTAAATAGCCATATATACTTTAAAAATGTACTACCTTACGTTGAAGTATATTTTCACTAGTTTAGTAAGTTGTCACTGTTGAAGGAAAATACTTAAAATAGATACCCAAAATCTTATGTAGATGCTTGAAATTATAATATATATATATATATATATATATATATATATATATATATATATATATATATATATATATATATATATAAAGTGTATAACTACAGTGAACACACCTCTAACATTTCTTCAAACATTTAAGTATATCTCTCCATAGGACACCACTGGAAAAATGAGTTTTTGACACAATAAATGTAGGTTGTCTGCAGCATATATAACAGTTAATGTATTTTCCCCTAAGCATAACTCAAAATATAGCCATAAAAATTTAAATCCTTGGCAACAAAAGTGAGTACATCCCTTACGAAAGTTGTCAATATTTATATACAACATGTCAGCTCTCAATATATTGTGTGGCCACTATCATTATCCAAAACTGCCTTTACTCTCTTGGGGATGGGGTTTACCAGAGCTTCACCTGTAGCTATTGAAATACTCCTCCTCTCTTCAATTACGACGTCGCGGAGCTGGCGGATATTTGAGAATGTGCGCACCTCCAACTTCTGTTTGAGTATGGCCCAAAGATGTCCTATTCAGTTCAAGTCTTGAGACATGCTTGGCGAATCCATCAATTATAGCATCAGCCTCTTCAGTAAAACAGTGCTTGACTGTATGCCTGACACACTTATCTTCGTACTCCTCAAATTGGTCTGCATGACAGTCACCTTCCGAAGGCATACAACAAAAAAAGCTCGAAAACAGTTTTCGGAAGACGTCAACAAAGCCCACGGATTACTGGAACCATGTCCTATAGTCTGATGAGACGAAATGTTATTTGTATGGTTCTAATGACCTTAAGCATGTGCCCCCGATTTTGACCCCTTAACATTCATTGATTTGGTCTCAAATCAAATGACAAAGTTTGACCAACGTCTAAGTAACCTACATTTAAAATTTCAAAAGTTTAGAACCAAAATTGGCGGAGAGGTTTGGAAGAGTTTTCAAATGTCAAATCCTTGAAATTTGACCCTTTGTCAGCCACATTTCTGACCGGAAATCTCAATACCACTATATTAAATGACGAGTCTGTAAACTGAAAATTGAAAGAATACATTGGTAGGAAAATGTACACACATACAAACACAGAGAAATTTCACTAATAGATAAATAGATATGTATATACATATATTTACACACACATATATATAATTACATATATATGTAATTACATTTGTGTATGTACACTCACACACACACACACACACACACACACACACACACATATATATATATATATATATATATATATAAACACTCTATTAATCCTAAATCTTATATATCAGATCACATTGTAGTAAGGGAAATTTAGATATTGCTTTAATTGCCAACAGGTTGTATTTTTAATTTGATTAGTTCTTATAATTTGTTTACTTTAACGGGACCATCTTATATTTGTTTATCCCGGCTAAAAGTAACGTGCGCAGAAATTCAGTCTAATCAAGGAGGGGAAATTCATGGGTACATCGAAAATAGTGGAAGTGCTTTGAAAACGAGCTCAATAAAATAAATTATCTAACATTTATACATGGGAGTTGAACTAGAAACATGATAATATAATGCAAAATAATGAATTTAAATTATAGTATTCTCCGTGAAAAACACAGAGGTTTCGGTGTTGTTCACTTTCCGTATATTATTCATTGTATGTACGGGTATATATATATATATATATATATATATATATATATATATATATATATATATATATGTATATATATGTATATATATGTATATGTATATATATATGTATATATACATATATATACATACATATATATACATATATATATGTATATATACATATACACACACATATATATACATATATACACTTATATATGCATATATATACATATATATATACATATATATATACAACACTTTATATATATGCATATATATGTATATGTATATATACACATATATATATACATATATAGATACATATATATACACATATATATACACGTATATATACATATATATATACTTATATATACATATATATATACAAAAATTTTATATATATATATAAAACTATTTATATATATATATAGTTTTGTATATATATGTATATATATAAGTATGTATATATGTATATATGTATATATACCCATATATATATATACATATATACGTACTTATATATATATACATATATATATAAACAACTATATATATATATATATATATATATATATATATATATAGTATACAAACATAACTAATAAGAAAGAAAACATCATTGCGAAGAGATAAGTAAGAATAAAAGTAAAGGGAGCAAGAAACAGGCATCCTTCAAGTAATTTGCCACAGACAGCCTTGAATGACAGCAAGAAATGGAGTAAGACATTGTAAATAACAAAAAGAAAAAAAGAGAAAAGGTAAACTTGAAATAAATGATAGAATACAATTAAAGACTAACTCGGAGAAAAACGAATATTTTCGAAAAGAAATCAAAGGTCTTTATAAAAGAGGCAATACGTAACAAAGATGGCGAACCAGAAGGAAAGTGATAATCCCCAATAAACAAGAAAACATACAATGTTATGTAAAAGAGAAGGATATTAAATTAAGCTTACATATACGTTTAATTCAGTTTCAGGCATAATCAGCGCGGTGTCACCCTACGGCTCGGTGGATCGTAGACTTTGTTAGACCATCCATCTAGACAAAACTCCCAAATTAAACTTGTGCTCAACATGTTTCCTTGAATATAGTTCCTATAATCCATCGGCATATGAGCGCTTTATGTAGAAGTCGCAATAACTGATATATATATATATATATATATATATATATATATATATATATATACACACACACACACACACACTATTTCACCGCCCACAGATTTTGTTAGTTTATTTTCTACGAAACAGAAACTATCACACACACACCTACCCCCCATATATATATATATATATATATATATATATATATATATATATATATATATATAGCCACTTATTTTGTGCTTTCTTTTTTAAAATTAAATATGTTTTTAACTTTTTTCAATTATTAATAACTATCTATCTATCTATCTATTTATATATATATATATATATATATAAATAGATTGATAGATAGAAAGATATAGATATATTAATCTGCTATGATTACATATCTTGAAAGCATTTAAGAAAAGTTCAGATATGGATATAACTTGTCGGTAATAAATATGCTTACTTGTCTCCTAGTGTTCCATTGCTTTTGCCTTCATTCCAAGATCATAATGTAGTGACAAGGATGACTACATATTCCCCTCACCAATTTTTTAGTTTGCTTTGTGCGTAATTGCTTTTTTATTATTATATTTGTAACTTTTACATTTACAGAAAATACGTGATAAAAACCTCACAGTTCCTACATACTTTTTTCTTCGCGCGAGGCAGCTATCATTTGAGCTGATTTGGCAATACATTCTCATGCCTGCAACACTCTGTTTGTTGGGTTAGAGTCCTGTCCGCAGCCCCCAGTTTTTTTTTTCTCTTCTCTCCCCTAACGAGGGGGGATCTGAGCTGATAACACTGACCGTCCTGCGAAGAAAGGTCGGACACACTTTCTCTCTACCTTCCATTTAACGCCCCACTCCCTCTCTCAGTTCTATCGCCTTCCCTTGTCGCTTTTGGCGCAACTTTTTTAGGGGGGGGGGGCGGAAAATTCGGGTCCCCATCTTAGAATTTGTCTCCATGTCACTTGTTCTGGCGAAATCTAGAATTTTCCACAAGCATGGAACTGGAGACAGAATCACCCGAAGAGAGAGCCAAATGTATACCCATAGCTTCGGGCCAGCACCGAAGCAGCTGCTCTCCAAGAGAAACAGAACATTCCGCCAGGATACCTCAACTATCAACGAGGCAGCGGCTTCCCGAGAGGGCGGTTCCCACTAGGAGGGCGCTAAATGGAAAAAAGACGGGACATACCGCCTGGAAAAAGGTACGCACGCCCTAAAAGACTCCAGAAAAAGAGATACTCTCCAGAAGACGGCCATTTTAAGAGTGGAGCCGATTCCAGCAAAACCAAAGAAGAGTTGGCCCCAAAGGATGTTGTAAAAGAGGATGATCCTCAAAATGGCACCCCTACAAAAGGGGCGGCCTCCGCAAAACACCAAAAACACAATCCAACATCATCAACGCCCAGCGCCATTACCAACAAAGGGGTCCGCGTAAGGGAACATTATGGAAAGACAAAGGTCCCTTCAAGAATACAGAGCCCTGTACCTAACCACGTATAGGCAATACATTGAGGAGGCAGAGATAAAACACGTGCTTGGCGGCTGGGAGACGATATAGGGTAGGGTCCTCTCCATAGTCATCTCGGACATTTCTGAAAATCGCCTCCATGGGGCTGAAAAAGGAAGATATAGCTGGACTCCTCCATAAACTGTACATTCCAACACAGTACTTGTACCAGGGCAGCTTTGCAATGTGGGACATCATCCTACATACTAAAGAGGATGCAGAGAAATTCTCCTTCAAAGGCAAGAAGTGTGGGAAAGTCAAGTAAATGTCTTTATACCAGGGTAAGAGGAGGAGTCGGGTGCAGGTATTCAACTTCCGCCGGGGATACCTGCAGAACTCCTGGGAGCTCTCTTCAGACAGTTTGGCGAAGTGAAGCAAGTTGTCCTAAAACGTTTGAAGACCGGCCTACATCTGGGTTGCTATAGAATAGCGTTGAGGCTAAGGAAAGTGGGCTTCATGGTGATACCGGCAGTGCTGACTTTAAAGGTCACTAGTACGTGCGCGCCCTGGTTCTACCAAGAAAAACAGAACTACATGACAAAGTGCTGGGTGCAAAGGATAACACCGAACGAACCAATGCCAAAGGTCGTCCCAAATGCGAGAACAGCTCCAGAGACCAAGCATGTTGCTGCTATTCCCGCCACCCCAGCACCAACCCCAGCTCTCCGGAAATCCAAAACTGTGGAAGAAGCAAAGAGGGAAGGATGGAGCATGGTGCTAAACAAAAAACGGAAGCCTACACCCCATTCCATCACCGCCCCGACACTAGTTCAAGAATCAACACAGCAACAACAACCTCGAAAACAACAACCTCCGCAACAGTAGAAAATGAAACAACAGTAACAAAATCAACTGCAGCAGCTACCGAAGCAACAGCAGCAGCGGATACACCCAGAGCCGCAGCAAACGGACAACAGTAGCTGAAAAAGCAATAAAGCGTCCACGCGCCAAAGAAGCAAGGGATGAAGAGAAAAACGGAGAGCTCTTTCGATGAAGAGGAGATGGCCAACGACAATAACATAAGAAAACCCCTTCCAAAACTAAAAAAAAAAAAAAAACATGACAAAAAACAATGGTGTAGATAAGGGTGCTCAGGCTCTCCCGGGAACATGCTCCTTCTCAAAAAATAAAACACACACCACAAACAACCCCCAACGAAAACAACAAGAACGCTAGACCTAAAACAAGTCACTACAATACACCAAAAACAGACCCAGCATTCACACACCCACCACTATGGCTCACCTTAAATGGATCCAGAAGAAGGAAGTGCTAGTCGTTCTCCCTTCTCGCGGAGTAAAAAACACCAATGCCCTCCCCTTCAAAAGTTGAAAGGACCCCTGGAAAATCGATCCCTTGTATGTCCCCAGGGACTTCGCATTCTGACAGAAGACCAGTCTTAAACCTCTGTCAAGGTACAGTGACAAGGATGAATACAGATCGCCCTCTCCCCATTTTTGGAGTTGGCCTTGTGCCTAAGCGTTTGTTTTTTGTTTAAAATTTGTAATTTTACATTTGCAGTAAATAAATGATAAAAATCTTACAATGTAGTATCTGTTCTGGTGCTACATTTCATATTTTCTGTCCATAATCAGTGCAAGAAAAACTCTAAATAACTGAGACAATATTTTTTGTTCCTGGAGATTAATCCCATTATTGCAGAGCTGGATATTCCCCGCTTCAAAAAAGCGACCTTGTGTCTAACTATTCCCTCATGTGAAGGCAATTAAATAGTAACATGTTCCTTAGTGTGTACGCCTGTTTTCAGTATTTCAAGTTAATAGAGTAAATAATTTATTATCAAACTTAATTTGTTATTAAATTCACTATATTTGAGGAATTCCAAGCATCAGTATATTAATATGCTCTCCACGTATGATATATATAAATTAAATAAATATTTCAGAAATTATTTTAAAAGTCTTTAATCATAAATAGAGATTTTGTTCTTTATTAATATCTCTTTAACAGTGAATTTCGAAAATGATGTCGGATAAAGTTTTCATTAAATAAATAAATGGATAACTAATCTTTGGTATACAACCAGAAAACAACAAAGAAAATCTCAACGTGGGTATTCAGTTGTTTTAAAGTCTTTTTTTTACAAGTACACTTGTTGTATTTCTCCTGTTGAAACATTTCAAATTTAAAACATTTATACAAGGGAAAATTAGAAAAACCATGTGCTTGCAACATGGTGGCAGTTGTATCCGTAATTGCTAACATCTGTTTTTTTAATGAACAAGTTTACGTCTGTTTTAAATGTGTATTCAAGAATGACATGACTAACAATGAGAATGAGTGAAGAATTATATATATATGTATATATATAGGTACTTTATTTAATCACGTAAATTAATATACGAAGGTAAAATTTTATATGGAACTTTTCAGTATTTACTTCAACAGTGCTCAATACATAGGAAGAGCTAGGTAGTAAGTTATAAAAATATATATGGACATTAAGCGACACAGAATATTTCGCGTTTCATTCTCGTGAGAATTCTTTAGGCTTGTGCCTGACGAATTCTCGTGAGAATTCTCTCGAGAATGAAACGCGGAATAATCTGTGTAGCTTAATTGCCATACATATTTTATATAACTTACTATATATATATATATATATATATATATATATATATATACTGTGGACTTGCAGGTTGTAATAACAAGAACGTATCCTCATAATTAACGAGAAATCTATTAGAAAATATGTTACAGATGTATACGCCATAATTCTGGGCTCATAAGTGCTAGGAATTGCTACCCACTAACGTTTTATATGGAACTATATCCCTGTGTAATTATGTGTCTATTATTCGTTTAATAATTATATCAGCTTATCCCATAAGATATATTTAAGAAATTGATGAGAAAAAAGGAAGTAAGCTAATAGATCGAAAACTAATCATAAACAGGAATAAAATTAAAAATTACAAAAAATCAATTATTCTATTAAGATTAACAACAGATCTTTCTTTAGAAAAAAAAGAGAAGTGAATGAAAGGAAAAAAGCTAAAAAAAATCGAAAGAATATTTAATATGAGAACAAATAAAATAATTACTCAAAATATGAAGAGTGTCTTCAAAAGAAAAAAAAAGCATCCTAATAAAAAGATTAAGGATGAGAATAGAAATATATGAAACTTTACAGAGAAAAAAATGCGAACATCTAAAACAAAACGGAAGAGAAAAAGAAAGGATAACCTACAAACGAATAACGTATTGAAATGTTTAATCCATTTGTGTCCACCGGGCATTGCTCATTTTTCTTTCTCTGTTTCCTTCTTTAAATGGATTAGATTTCTTTCCGTTTCCTTGTGTGATCCAACAGCGTCCAAACACGATATGCATACGGGATTCTGTATGCTGTTACCAATCCTGTGACTTCTTCTCAATGTGTTTTAGAATGTATGCGTCGACAAGCGCACACGATGCGCGCAGTCTTATGCCATACTGGCGTATGTGCGAAGCGAAAACAAAGACAATATGAAATTGACCTTAAAACAGGATACAGACATGCGTGGTGCAGAGCGAATATCGAGATTTAAAAGTACGAACGATCACACGTGGTCATGCACGACAAGTAGATGAGAAGGAAAAAATGAAGCATGCTTCTTTTTTTCAATGTTATCTTAACGTTTTCTTCTTATATAGAACCTGATCAACGGACATAAATATTTAGTATATTTCTGATTTTCTTTTCCTAATCATTTAGTAATAATGTACAATTATAAAGAAAAGGCCTAAATGATGGGTCTGTAGATGTAACAGTGTAACTTCTAGTGGTTAGTCAGGATATGACGCGAGAACTCAGTAATGAGAAGTTAAGTCACCAGGGGAATGAGCTATTTAAAATAACCTAGAAATGCCGTCCGCATTTCTATAAAAAGATAATTTCGTTAACTTGTAAAAAGAAATGGAGTTAGGTCTTCTGTTTCTTGGGAGGAAATACATAGATAACTAGTAAATCCATTCGTCTACAAAAAAATAAGGAGCGGATAATTCAATTTTATTAGATTTATAAGCCCCCTAAGTTGTCGCTTTACTCCACGGATGCCTTATTTGAATATACATCTTGTTTTAGCATATATGTTTTTAATTTACTTCTCTTATGATAAATGTATATATATATATATATACATATATATATATATATACATATATATATGTATATATATATGTATATACACACATTCATCACATATTTATATTAAAATTGCGTTTAGAGTTGAAATGCAAACTTACATTTTCTGTCAATGTAAAATATTATATAAGAAATTAAGTATCCCTATAATTTCTCAGGTCAAACAGAAATATTACGTAAGGGATATGAGGACCTTGTGTAAGGGTGAATAGCTTTATCATATATTTGGCTTTAAGTTGAATTTAAACTTCATGTGCTACCGATAAAAGCTCAGGACATTATGTTATTAAGGATCAGATACCTATTATGGTAAATGCCGCTCAAATCAAGGAAATTAGACATTTCCGATACATGTACAATTGTCATAGTCGATTCCCTGTTCCGCAAAAGAATACATTGGTTCAACCAGTAAGTTCGCATGTAATTCCTTACGCTGTAATTGAATATGATTAAGTGTGCTATGAAAAATAAATAAATAACCCCCTCTCCCCCAAAACAACAAAAAAAGAACCCGCCCTATAAAACATATTAAAAGAATAAAGTAACATTTATTTTCTGGGATTTAAGGCAAATACGATATGATAGGGTTTGAAATTACTGTGTAAAATATCTACATTGATACGGAATCGTGATAATGAGAAGCCTTGTTAGAGATATCCAATGCTTTCACGATAAATTATGTTCGATAATGTATCGAGGCGTTTTGGATGGATGTTCTAGGAGAAATGCATATATAATAATACAGCATATTAACATTATAATATCGCAATAAATAATTTCACTTTAGTGTCATATATATGTTAAAATAACATATATGTTAAACATAATCTATATATTAGAGTAACATGATCTCAGTGACATATTCCCATTTTTTTTCTTCTTACTAGCCCAATTTATGTACATCTTTAAAGCACTATTTGGTGTGATATATTAAACTCATTTTCATTTGTACGTCTTGATAATCATAATAAACATCTCTACGTACGACGATCGAAATTACTATATATATATATATATATATATATATATATATATATATATATATATACACGCAAACACAAACCTATATATATATATATATATATATATGCATATATATATATATATATATATATATATATATATATATGAGTGTGTTTATATCAATTTGACAGTTTGTGAATGTGGTATTTGAAACCATTGTAATTTATTTTATGCATTGTATTTTATTGAAACATATCGCCATGATTAATTTATAATTTCCGATTTTGTATTATTAAGTAATCATTAATACTCCTTTTGGTTTTACATCCTATCTATCAGCATGACAACACATGCTCCACCAGGACAACGAAATAGACACCTTGTGAACAAAATTGGCCAAAAGGAAGACACCCCACGAGCTGGAGGGACGCCCTGATGAACCACATGGGTCGCACATGGCAGGGGACAGCTCGGGACAGAGTTAGATCGCTAAAGTCTAGGGTGGAGTTGATCATTGAGTGATAAGACCTTTATTGATTGATTAATTGAATCATATATTTTTTTCTGCAATGATTTCACACACGTTTATCCGAAAAGTATACATTTTAGTCTAGAGCAAGAGATTAATCTTCAATTAGTATAATGATTCCAGTCGTACATCACTTAAACAAAAGATTTGGGAGAATTTGGCGGGGAATTAATACCCAGCCTGTATATTGTCATGATCCCACTTACTGACACTATCACTTATTATAAGAATTGAACAACCATTTAGATTGCCTTACGAAACGAGATTGAACCTGATTTTCTCTATTTCACATAAAAACTGAAAGAATTTTACCAACGGTGCACCAATGCCGTCGTTGATAGAATCAAACACAAAGTTATTGGTATAAAGAAAAATATTATATATATATATATATATATATATATGAAGAGATAGGGAAAGAGAGAGAGAGAGAGAGAGAGAGAGAGAGTAGCATTAACTGAATAAAATAATTGATATAATGATGCTTCAAAACTGTCGATGATATTCAGCTTTTTAAAAGAACTTTATATATTTTCGTTATTTTGCTGGCATTAACCGCGAGACGTGATCTACCCATGGTTCTGCCAAATATATTTCTGTTTGTGTTGATGAAGGTTAAGTAAAAACAATTTGGAGACTATATATTAATTGAGATTTTATATTTAAATAAAATATCAGAAAAATGTGGTATCTGATCTTTTTCACAAAAGAAATCATACCTTTTCTTTTATAAAACTAAAGAAAACTAAATATGATCACGATAGCCATTTTTACACCTAATGACCCTGACCCCTAATTCCTTGTTTAGTCTCGGAATAAATGATATACATCTAAATACATAAACATTTACACAAGTATATGTGCCTATTTATTCATGTACTTCTTTATAACTATCGACTTTAATTTATCCAATCACAGTGTTCTTTTATGACATTTTCTAGTTTTTTTCCCCTAATCTCTTCCCAGTATAGTTTTTATTTGAATTCAATACGGAGGCTTATGTTTTTATTTGTGTAGAACGCTTGTTTTGTTTTTTTTTATTGTTTTATTATTTATCTAATTGTTTTATTATTTGTTTATTGTATTCGTTTCGTTATGTAACGTATTTTTGTTGTATTTATCAGTTTGCTTCACGTGGAGAAAACAGAGGAAACAAATAGATTAAAACTACAGAAAACAAACTAACACACTGCTGAATTGTTAGTACGTCAATTTACCTGTTCAGTGCTGTTCGCTTGGTTGTTGCGTTTATTTTGCAGATGTTTATTTGTTTGTATTTTTAATTTTTTTTTTTGTAGCCTGCCAACTTGTTGTGAAGGCAGTCGATTTCGTCTAATTAAAAATAAGTTGTAAACAATAAGAAGATCCAGAAGACGAAGAAGTCGATGAAAAGAAAAGAGCGACGAACGGCAGCAGAGAGAGAGAGAGAGAGAGAAAGAGAGAGAGAGAGAGAGAGGGAGAGGGAGAGAGGGAGAGAGAGAAATAAAACGACTATTCTTTTTAATTTATTTGTTTATTTAACTTCGCTTGAATTAGTGGAACAAATGATAGTTTAAAGTAGGGGAGCGTGGATGGTGGATGAACTGATAGGAGGTGGAGGAGGAGTTCTTGGAGATTCTACCGCTACCGGCACAGGGAATGCAAGAGTGTTAACACGAAAGAGATGGAGGCGATGGGTAAAAAACACGTCTTATTTTCTTATTTAAAGTATTTATAATTATTTTCTATTTAGCAAGCTTGAAAAACGGGACGAAAAATTGAACGAAAAATGACATCAATCATATATATATATATATATATATATATATATATATATGGGTGCATGGGTGTGTGCATAGGTAAATTAGTCCACAAGCACTAATGAGGTTATATATACAAGTCTATACTAGCATTTCATCCCGGCGTTGCCCGGGTTTTTGGAGATGTATGCTGAGCAAAAAAGAAAAAGGGTTAATTTTTTAAAACTTTTACCCTGATTATGACCCCTTGACATTTATTGTTTTTGGCTCAAATCAAGTTATTAAGTTAGATCCATGTCTAAGAAACCTATATCTAAAAGTTCAAGTGTGTAGACCCAAAATTGTCGGAAGAGCTTGGTAGAGTTCTCAAAGCTCAAATCGTTAGAACTTTGACCCCTTACCAGCCAAATATCTGGCCGAAAACCAATCACATCGATTTTCCCAAATCTCAGTAACCTGTATCTTAAATTTCGAGTCTATAGACTTAAAATTGATAGAGTTATTGCGTAGGGAAATGTACACAGACAGACAAACACACTGACACACAAACACGTTCACTTTTATAGATATAGGGATATCTAAATATTTATACACACACGCGCACACACACATATAACTATATATATATATATATATATATATATATATATATATATATATATACACACGCATGCTTAAGAGGTTAACGTAATTTGCGTGAAGTAATGTTTAATGTGTATATAAAAAATAGGTCTATAGGAAGAAAAACAATGCATTGTTTAAATGGATAGATATAAATTGAAGCAATTTAGATGTAATGGTAGAACACGAAAGCAATGCAGTTTATCCTTTATTGATTTACTGCACGGGTGCATGTTTGTACGGTTTTATTAAAATAATATATATATATATATATATATATATATATATATACATATATATATATATATATATATATATATATATATATATATATATATATATATATATATATATATATTACGTGCGGAATGTTCTAACTGCGTCAAATGGTCAGGAGGCATATCACATTTACACGGTCAAGTAAAACTGCATAGCTTGTTTGTTCCACTATTGTATCCCAGGTTTGTTATTATGTGCACAAGCACACAATCAAAAAATTATATAAATATATACATTAGGAGGCAGAATAGTGCAAGGATTTGTGTGTCTGTCCTGTGTGTTTCTCTGTCGTACTATCAAGTAATATTATATATATATAATGTTACCTGATATTGAAACTGAGAAGCAGACACACAAATCAAATATTATATTACGTTGTAATCTCAAGAGACGACCGGTGCCTATTCTAAGCGTGCATGTGCTGGAAATATACACTGAGGCAATGGTTGCGACATATTCAATATCATATTCAACGTCATTGGAAGCGTTTGTATCAACTGAAAAGAAAAACATCATGGTCAACGTGAAACACTGTTGGAAGTAGAGAAACACCTATCATCTGAAGGTCGCCAACACGTATAAACATTTATTAAGAGCTTAGTCTTCAATACTATATACCTATAGCTAAGAAAATATGTGTGTGCATTTATGTGTGTGTTTTTAATTTGAAAAGCTAAAGAAATTACAGATCATTCGCTTAAGATCTTACTTCTGACGTCTATGAATACAAGCATCTCCATGCCATCGTGTATGTACATGACTGCATGAATTATATATATATATATATATATATATATATATATATATATATATATATATATACATATTTATATATATATATATATATATATATATATATATATATACATATTTATATATATACATATTTATATATATATATATATATACATATTTATATATATACATATTTATATATATATACATATTCATATATATATACATATTTATATATATATATACATATTTATATATATATACATATTTATATATATATATACATATTTATATATATATACATATTTATATATATATACATATTTATATATATACATATTTATATATATATATATATACATATTTATATATATATATACATATTTATATATATACATATTTATATATATATATACATATTTATATATATATACATATATATATATATATACACTTGTGCCCGATATTATTCATACCCCCCCCCCCTTGAAAATTGAGTTTATTAGGTGTAACTTTGTAAGAATTTATTGTTTACGTCCATATTGATACATATTCTTAATAAACCTCTTCTGATCATTTTCGTCATTTTAAAATCTCGGGATACTTGTAATAAAAGAAATATACAGCTATTTATAAAATCTGCAATGTTCAAAAATAATCATACCCCCTTATTTTTTCAGTATTAATCGAGTTTCTGACTGTTTGTTTCCTGTTTGATTCTTATTTTGAATGCTTTTATACAACCTTTGATTAATTTCATTTCGTTTTTTGCATTTTTCAGAAATTAAAATGATATCAACTGATTACCAATAAAAGAATAAAAATTATTAGAATGGGGAAGAAAAAAGAGCTTAGTAATGATTTTAGGACTAAAATTGTGAATTCACATAAGGATGGTTAAGGTTACAAGTCAATTTCCAAGTAATTTGAGGTCCCTACAGCAACAGTACAGAGCATCATCAAAAAATTACAGAGCCACCACACAACAAACAACTTGATTGGTAGAGGAAGGAAAAGGAAACTGTCTGCTCGAGCCACCAGGAATATTGTAAGAAGTGTTAATGCAAATCCAACCACCACTACTAAGGATATTTTAGAAAATCTGGAGTCTTCTGGCATAAAAATATCAAGGAAAACATTGCAAAGGACTCTGCATGAAAATGGTCTGAAAGGAAGAAGACCAAGAAGGACTCCATTGCACACCAGAAAACACCTTGCAGCACGTCTAAAGTTTGCTAGGACCCATGTGAATTCTCCAGAGTCCGTTTTCTCAAGTATTTAGTGGACTGACGAAACAAAAATTGAATTGTTTGGCCATATGGACGCTTCTTACGTTTGGAGGAAGAAAGGAGAAGCTTACAACCCAAAGAACACACTACCCACGGTGAAACATAGTAGTGGTAGCCTAATGTTTTGGGGCTCCTTTTCGGCTAGTGGTCCAGGTAGTTTGGTCAAGATAGATGAAACCATGAAGAAGGAGCAATATTTGAAGATATTCCAGAAAAACATTAGACAGGATGCGGAGAAGCTCCATTTAGGACCAAACTTGGTCCTTCAACAGGATAATGATCCAAAACATACTGCCAAAATAGTCAAGAAATGGTTTGAGGATAATCAAATTAATGTTTTGGAATGGCCTAGCCAGAGTCCCGACCTGAACCCTATCGAAAACCTCTGGCACATATTGAAAACTGAGGTTAAAAAGCGGAAACCTAGAAATTTGAGGGACTTGGAGAACTACTGCATTGAAGAATGGTCAAAAATCAGTGTTGATGCTTGTAAAAACCTTGTTGATAAATATCCAAAACGGTTACAGGCAGTTATTAAGAATAAAGGGCACGCTATTGACTATTAGTAAGAGAGGTATGAATAATTTTGAACTAGTGCCATTATTGTTTTTCTTTGTATAATGTTTCAAACTTGCATAATTTATTTATTTGTTGAGTTTTAATTAAATGCTTATGCTTGATTTATTGTTTGAAATCCCTTTAATATTGTCTACCTTCTGGTTTGAACAATATTCTTATAGAAATCTCAAAGATCCGAGGGGTATGAATAATATCGGGCACAAATGTATATATATATATATATATATATATATATATATATATATATATAATAGCATATCGTCAACATTTTTTATTGTAAAATAAGCTAAAATATATTCAATTTACCCAGATTTCATATTTATAATAGAGTAAGTTCTCTATCGATAATTATATTGTGCCCAATTTTTAAAAGTGATTTTAAACCTAACCCTTTAGCTTTGCATCCTTATCAATTACCGTATTAACTTAATCCATATGAATACGAAACTTGCAAGAAATGATGTTCTTTAACCTATACGTTGTACAATTACACATACTCAGAAGAAACGGGTTTAGATAGTTTACTCCTGGCTATGGAAATGTGTTTCTTGCAATTTTGACATTTTAGACGCTACTTTTACTAGCTAAAACCCTAATCAGATTTGTTTCACATGTCCAAGCGCTTTATATATCAAGCTTCAACTCTGTAGACAGAGAAGAGTTAAGCAGAGACCGCTCGCAGCATCACAGACAAAAATTACTCATATATATATATATATATATATATATATATATATATATATATAAAGGAGATTAGAACAATAGTCTAAAGAGCTGAGTGTATTTTAATGTAACAGTGAAATTACTAGTTTAATTAAAATACAGGAAATAGAAAGTGCTCGTTTTAATTTAGATATATAATAAGCTCGATAGTTAAATGTCCTAGAGCTAATTCAATATTAAGTAATGTGATTTATAATTTAAAAATGAAAATTTTTTTTTTAAATTTAAAAATCAAATTTTAATTAAATTAAGAATCAGTTTCATAAGAAGGAACAACAACAAAATCAATTATCTGATTTTGTTGTTGTTCCTTCTTATGAAACTGATTTTTAATTTAATTAAAATTTGATTTTTAAATTAAAATTTTTTTTTTTAATTTTTAAATTATAAATCATATTATTTAATATATATATATATATATATATATATATATATATATATATATATATATATATATAATGCCTGTGTACTCAGACGTTTTTATCTTAAAGTCTACTCAATTATACACAATCTAGAAAATATGCATAAATAGAATCCAGCGCAATAGTTAAAATAAAACAATCATCCAATAATAAAGAGATAAACAAATTAATAATTAATTAATAAATTACTTTTTTGAAGAATATGCAAATTACTTTATCTTTATTTATTCATTTGCTCGTAGAAAAAAACGATTGAGTATATAAAGAATTCGCTTTTATAATTTTTAAGCAGAAAAAAGAAGGCGTTTCATATAAATGGAAGTTTAAAAAAATCAACGTTATATAGATATAGTTATTTACGTATCATATAGTCATATGACAAGCTAAATAGATATGTAGATAGTTTGATGCGTAATTGGTTTTGCCTGATAAATGCATTTAATATGTGCATAATGGATCCGTTCCTGTCAATAATGGCAGCAAATTGTCCCAGTATGAGTGCAAAAGAAATTATGAAGCCTTAATTGCAAAAACCTGTAGAATTTCGGTGTCCAAATAAAGACAGCTAGTTTATTAAAGGGTTCGTGATACCTACACTCAAACACCTTTATAAATATGTAGGCGTCTCCACATCCACACACACACACACCCACACGCACACACACACATGTATGTTTATACATACGGCAGAATCACGTTGACAGACAACCGAATTTAAGCGAAGTCGAGCCTGTCTAGTACCAGATGCGTGACTATTTCGAAGGCTAGGCACTATATCTACCCCGCCATGTCCAAGAAAGTTCCAGACTGCTATCTAGGGGCATATTAAGTCATTGGAAGTGATGCATCTGCAGTCTCCGTTAAAAAGAAAACAAACTCTTATGTAAAAATATGCTGTTTACTTATTTTCTATCTTGTGGCAGCCATTGCACCGAAAAAGATTAGCAGTACTACCAAAATGTCGGTTTGGTTCTACATGAAGCCTTTATCGCTATAAATAAATCATGGTTTCCGAACAGCTTAGTTATTGTGGCGGAACCTCATATCTTGAAATCGACAGGAGACTCCATATATATATATATATATATATATATATATATATATATATATATATATATATATATATATATTTATATATATATTTATATATATATTTAAATATATATATATATTTAAATATATATATATATTTATATATATATTTATATATATATATATATATGTGTGTGTGTGTGTGTGTGTGCGTGTAAGAAATTTTTCTGTGCGTGTGAATTCGTTTCCTATGAAATTAGAAACGGTTGTAGATTTCTTTTGAAAATTGACACGAATGGATGTGTTCTTAAGCAGGTTTTGTATCGGCAGGCGTCTGATTAGTATGTAATATTGATAAGCGAAAACCCCGATCAAATCATGAAGTCCAATTCTTACTAAAATTTACACTTTTTACCACCCACCATCACAAGTGCATTTGAAAGGTTTTACTACAACACGAGCAGAAATAACCAGCCTATAAAATTAACTGTAGATTCTGTTATGCTATTAAACAACGGCGTATTGTAAATATCTCTTTTTAGGGCACACTTGAACAATGACACTTGACTTTTGTACGTCTAAGTTTAACACAAATGATTTCATACATATGATGTCATAAAATCAACAGTTGTTTTCTTTTTCGTGTTCGAAATGAATGTTTCTGTTTAGCGCACAATTGAACAATCATACTTGTCATTTGCATTTTAAAACTTTATGTCAAATTATTATTTAAGTATAGATTCATAAAATAAACAGGAGTTTCTGTACAGTGCAATGTACACTACAATGGAAGCAGTGAAAGTTTCTTTCCAGTGCACCGCAATGTGTCTACAAGAAGACGATTTGATTGAAAAATGGCGATTTCACCGATTTCGATGACAGTATATGTATGAAAACGGGGAACATTTGTTAATCCTCATTCAATACCGGGTAACATCTGGACTTCCTGTTTATATATATATATATATATATATATATATATATATATATATATATATATACGTATGTATATATATATATATGTATGAATGTATATATATGTGTGTGTGAATGGCGTTCCAAATGTAATAACTCTTTTTTACCACTTTAATGGAGGATTCCAAATTGCATTGTCATTATGAGCGAACATATGCATTTATAACCTGAAAGTTCAGTTTCTGTGTTGCAGATAGTGACTAAGAAATCCACTCCATTCCATGGACGTATGTCAGAATTCCTCCGCGCAGAAAAAAATGAACCAATCAACATGCACCAGCACTTTTTGAACGTTTACACTGCCGATACAGTTAATATCAGCAGAGTTACGAGATGGGTTTGTCGAATTCATAGTGGCAATATAGATTTGAGTGAGAAAGTGGCCTTCGGACTTTTACGACTAAGACCTCAAAATCTAGAAAAATTAATTTTGGACCACGAACGCTCGCTCGTTTTAATTATACAGCACCCGACTTTTTAGCTCTTCAACGTCTCAGTTTTTTAATTAAAAAAATAAGAGACCTTGCATTTAAAACGGCTGTTCAACCCGCACATACACACAGATACCCCCACATATAAATATAAATATATATATATATATATATATATATATATATATATATATATATATATATATATATGATTAGTTTTTTTGGAAAAATGAATCCAGCAGAATGCTCAATTAAAAGGAAAATCCGAAATATAAGAGCGTATTTATATTTTGTATTTTGTGTACAGAAAGTTGTTAGATGAGATAAGTCATTGGTACCGTCGGTTTCAAGCCAGATAACTAGGACCGTTTAAGATATCCGCATCAAGCTCTCTTCAGCCAATACTCATCTCCAAGAGAACTTGATATGGCTATCTTAAACGGTCCTAGTTATCGGGCTTGAAACCGACGGTACCAATGACTTGTCTCATCTAACAACTCTCCACAAAATACAATATATATATATCTATATATCTATATCTATATATCTATATATCTATATATCTATATATATATATATATATATATATATATATATATATATATATATATGCAAGAAATGAAGAATTCAAACCCCAGTGTAAGTTATTTGTAATTATCTTTTTCACCGGGTTTTGTGCTATACTCATGCGAAAACTAAAAAAAAGTTCTAGAAGCGACTGTACACAGAAATGGATAAGAGTTCTAACCAAGAGTCGTTGTAACGATGACATATCCAGTTAACGTCTGAAATTTCAAAAGGAATATGTGAACTAAAGTATTACAATCAACTTACATCGTGTTTTTTATTTTCAATTAAATTTTTATATTTTTGCTCTGTATTAATATTTAATTTCGGATATCCAATTAGGATCTCACATATTAAAGACATCATGGCGAATCATCACACACATATTTCTGTAGTACTACAGTTCAAATTTCTGTAGGACAGCGTATATCGTCGTGATAAGAATTTATAAAATAGTGAACTCATGATCAAAACGAAGTTTACTCATCTTTTGTCGACGATTTAAAATGTTTATATAATGAATATTTATACTGATTAACCGTATATTGTACATTTTTTGAAAGAAAAGCTTGATTTTATTTCCAGCTTTTCACTGCGTTTGAACGTATTTAATTATAGAGTTTAACGAGGCGGTGCGCCCTTATGGTAACATAGCACGTGTGAGCGCGTGTGTGAAAACCAGCAACAGTCGTTAGATAGTTGGCTAGCGAAAATATAAGCAGCGGCAACCGTGATAACACATATGCAAATAAAGCAAGTGCGCACGAACTGACGTCACGGGAAGAAGAAGAAGAAGAAGAAGAAGAAGAAGAAGAGCAAAAAAAGCAATGTGCGAACCGGTCAACGTCAGGGGGCTCTTAGTGTGAAAAAATAATGTATGTACAACAGGCTTTTGCAAGATGATAAAATGCCTTGTTTTGGAAGTACGACAAAATACACTTGATTTGCGCTTAAAAATGCCGTATCGTTAAATTTTTTTTATTTTTTTTACTTTTTTATTTGTGTGCTCCTTTGCGATGGTACCAGAACACGTGTGGGCCCAAGAGGTTTGAAATGTAACGATACAATAAAAAAGTAACGGCCACGTCACACAGTTATTTCTGTTCGGAATCACGAGTTCAGTAAGACGCAACTAATAAAGGTCAGAGGTTACATCGACACCATGTGGTAAGAAGAGAATACAAAATGAGATGTTCAAAAATGCAAATAGAACGAATAGTAAATAAAAAATAAAATATTAATTCAATATTGCTGTAAGGTGATGACAATCAAAACTTGCCCAAACTTATCTTACGATTTTATTAAAATAATGAGTTTTTTTTGCATTGTTACTATTAGACTAATATAATATTAGACTAATATGATATTAGACCAATATAAATTACAGATATTACTACTATTACGAACAGTAATATTTCTTGATAACGTTTAAGCTGTAGTTTAATATTACTGAATAGAATATATTATCTTGCCACCTCTTCCAAGAAAGAAAAACAAAAGCAAAAAAAAACAAGCAAAAATAATATAGACCATTAGGCTATTGTTCTTTTCTTTCTTTTTTTGCCCAACAAAATAGTTTCTGGTCAGGTCCACGGGGAAATTTTATGACCGTATTTTCGTGAAAGTAAAGTGAAAAAAGTTTTGATGCATTTTCTCTGCAGTTCAGAAAATTAATCAACATGGAGACATTTTTTTTAATGCGGAAACGGAATTTCTTTTTGTTTTGTTTCTTTTATATGCCTTTAATTTGTTTCCATTGCGTTCAATCTAAATTCTGAACGGATTAAACTACTGCATTTACAATATTGCACAACATTGCAACCTATATATATATATATATATATATATATATATATATATATATATATATATATATACAGGATGCCCCCCCCAAAAAAAACAAAAGCTAAATAGAGAGTATCTATAAAATATGCTGTAGAACTGAGAAAAAAAGACCAAATACCCTAGTGTTTTGATGTTTTGTTTTGAAACGAGTTATGACCAAAGTTTCATTTCATTCGGACAAAACACTAAGAAACGGGGGATAATTAGTGCTTGGCCCGTTTTTCGGGTCACCCTATATATATATATATATATATATATATATATATATATATATATATATATATGTATAGCCGATCAAGTAGAAGAAAATGATAAAAAATATACTTATGGCAAGGAAATAATATACAAATGTTAACTGGACACTGCCTCATGAGTATATTGCTCACTAATAATCAACTATACTTATGCATCAAACATGCAGAAAACATTGATGATATATATATATATATATATACATATATATATATATATATATATATATATTATATATATATATATATATATATATATATATATATATATATATATGAGATAATTATGTTTACACACTGATTCACGGCAGTCGATCCAAGATTTTGATAAACTTATAAGATTTATAATTTCGTCTTACTTTTTCTTTGTGGCGAAAGTGAAAAATACAATAAAGCATTACTTATTTCCGAAAAAATCCGGTGACCAGATATCGAATGCCAAACTCACTGGCAAAATTGTAAAACTTATCATAATAGTTTAAAATAGTTTCATAATCAACTGTGAATTTCTAAAAGCGGAAGAGAGACGCTTTGAAAGTGAGTGCGACAAATTTTACTCAACGAAAAAGACAAGTGAAATCTGAAATATTTAATTTGTTTATTGTAATCAGCCAATAAATATATAAATTAGACGTGAGATGTGTTTTTTAACCCGTGCTTCTCTGGCGTTTAATCTTATGCTAAAAATAAACAAGTTCTAACAAATCTGCATTTGTCTCATCTTTGTGGGGTTTTTTTTTCAAGAAAAAATTAAAAGATTCGGTTTAAGAATCGGAAAGTAGGCAAAAATTATATATATATATATATATATATATATATATATATATATATATATATATATATATATATATACCTTGTTATATATAATAAGACTACGTCATTCGACCAAAAACAGTGCTCAATACATAGGTAGAGCAAAGTAATAAGTTATGAAAATATATATGGCAATTAAGCTACACAGAATATTCCGCGTTCAATTCTCGTGAGAATTCCTCAGGCATAAGCAAGAATTGAACGCAGAATATTCTGTTTAGCTTAACTGCACTATATATTTTCATAACTTACTGTATATTTATACATATATATATATATATATATATATATATATATATATACATATATATTTATACACACATGTATACATATACACACATATATACATATATATACACACATGTATACATATATATATACACATGTATACATATATATACACACATGTATAAATATATATACACACACATGTATACATATATACACACATGTATACATATATATACATATATATACACACATGTATACATATATATATACACACATGTATACATATATATACACACATGTATACATATATACACACATGTATACATATATACACACATGTGTACACATATATAATATATATATAAATTGAGCACTTTAGTCCGGTTTTTTTTTCACCACTGGTAAATAAATATATATATATATATATATATATATGGGTAGACCATTAGCTGCTAAATCAGGAGCGGGAATAACACTGAGACTGATCGGTAAACTTGTATACTTAATATCACGTGTGTATAATAAAACATACGGCAACCTCAGTTATATACATTAGGCTGGCGAGTCGTCACCAGGGTGAAACACGGGTAATTCTGTGTAGCTTACTTGCCGCATATATTTTCATAACTTCTTAAAAACTTACTCTGTGTGCATTTATGGTTAGGTAGAAATGTGCTGCAAGCACACATCAATATCTATTTGCTGCCTACTCTTAAAATGCCACTCTTTCTTTTATTTACCTCCTAAGTACTCACTCTTTTAGCGAAGGAAGCGAAACGGAAACAAGCGTCACAAAATCTATAATAAAAGCAGAGATATTTCAAAAGAGAAAATATTTAATGTAATGAGATACAATGGGAACGTATCTCATGAGCAAAAAAAAAATAAAAAATAAAAAGGAAATTCAATAAAAATCTAAAACTGAAACTGAACGTTCGTGTAACGTTATAAGTAAATCGAACATTTTAGTATTTAGACGAGGCTGACCCCAGACAAAAGAATGTATTGTTGCAGTCAATCCTGAAATATAAAACCTACTTTATTTTATTTATTAAATAACGGAAATATATTCATAACATCATGTTAATATTTGCGCGCCGCAAAAGCTGGAATAACAAGAAAATTGAACATTGATACCTCTCTGCGGAGATTAGAATCTTGGGATCGATTGAGGGAGCTTAAAGCGATTTTTATTGACTTTTGCGTATTGAGGATATGATGGAATCGCATTTGATACCATACTTGAAAACAAAGATGAAAGATAAATGTAATACAAATACCGATAATAAAAACATGATTTAAATATATCGAACTTCGGATTCTGATCTCTGATGAACAATTAGAATTAATTATGATTAGTAACTATGCCAATCTTTACTAAAGAGTATCTGCCAATAGCGCACGAAATGATTATTACAGTAAATCGAACCTTTCTGCTTATTGAATATTTATACCAAGTGCGATTGGTTGTAGACGACTAGCTGAACACAAGGTGATGTGTTACATATAGTTGCGAACCATTTTGGGGATATACCTTTATAAGGATGTCGTCGCATAGATAGCCACAGTATATATAGGTGAATGGATTTGACAAACCCTGATAGAAAATGCAGAAGCTTAAAATAAAATAAAAGCAAAGACTAAATTGACAAATGTGACCATAAATAAGCTAAGAACATTTATAATGAAGGTGTAAGAAAACTACAGAGAAAACAAGGGTGGAATACTGTTGCCACATCTGGGCAGGAGCTGCTAGAAAGACTTATCCTGCCTTGACAGAGTTCCAAATAACTTCGTTGCCTAGTGGAGATGCCCTTTTCTCTTCCCTGCAACCTCTTTCTCACAGAAGAGACGTTGCAAGCCTGCCTCTGGTTTATCGTTATTTTCATGGCAAGTGTTCGTCTGAGCTCCAATCTATGGTCCCCCCTCGCCTAACATTCATGAGAAACACTCGTCTAGCTTAAAACACTATCAGTAATTTATCTCACTCTTTATATGTGCCTAAACCTAAACGTAGATTCCATGAACAAAGATTTTTTTCTAAGAACTGCACACTTGTGGAACTCTCTTCCATTTGCATGTTTTCCGGCTGACTATAATATGTTCGTCGTCAAGTTCAACGTTCTCCTGAAGTAATCCAACTTACCAAATTCCCAGTAATAAGAATTACTACGTCATTGTCCCATTGACCACTGTACACTTAGTAACCCTTATTCTCAGGTGGTCTCTGGGCCTTGATAAGTGGTGACTCCTTTGTAAAAAGAAAAAAAAAGCGCTTAATACATTAATATCTTAAGAAGGAAACGTCTAAGATGTGAAAGTGAAAATGAAAGTTGTGTTAAAAACGTACCGCGGGCATTTCAAACGAACTATGCTCAGATTGACGTCGTTGAAGACAATTGCAAACTTTAATTTCGACTTCGCTTCGTTCACCTTCAATTTCAATTTCCATTCCCAGACGTTTTTCTTTCGTTCTTTCTTTCTTTCTTTCTTTCCTTGTGTGTTGTTCTTTTACCGTTTATCAATGCTCGGCAGTGTGGGTTCTGCTCGCCGGCCAAAAGAGATTCGAAGAATTGATTAGTTCGTAATCAATTTGTCTTAGGCAATGTGCTTTTCGCGCTCAATTTACTGCCGTCTCTTTTATAAACTCTGCGTCGATGCGACGGTTCTGCCTTAATACATCGTTTAGGCATCACCAACGAAAGAATATTGTGCTTTAAGTGAAGCAAAACAAAAAAGCCTTTAACAGAACGAAGCATTTACTGTTAAAGGTTAATATTTAGAAAACTATTTGTTTTAAGCGATGATAGTTTACGATTATAATAATTGGACGATCTCACAGAGCAATTTTTATTTTTCATAGACACATATTTTTTTAGTAGCTAGATGTTCTCAGTTAATAGTTATTTACCGTAATTGTAAGAAATATTTAATGATGTCGCCAGAGTAATCTATACATCTATAAAAGTGAGAAGGTGTTTATGTGTGTGAGGAAAAAAACTCAACCAATATACTACACGAATTTTTTTATCTATAGACTTGAAAATGTGTACATAGGGTATTCAGACATGGATATAACTTTTTAATACGTTTTCATACGGGGGGAAAAAGATAATAAGGTGTGAAAATTGAAAAAGAATGTTATCCTGACAGAACTTGTTTACAGGATCCCAGCTAATTAATCTTATGAATTTGATAGTTAGCATATATATATATATATATATATATATATATATATATATATATGATTAGTTTTATTTGGAAAAAGAATTCCAGCAGAGTGCTCAATTAAAAGGAAAATCCAAATTTTAAGAGCGTATTTATATTTTGTGTACAGAAAGTTGTTAGTTGAGACAGATCAATCGTACCGACGAATATTGGCTGAAGAGAGCTTGATAAGGATACTTTAAACGAGCCTTATTATCGGGCTTGAAACCGACGGTACCAATGATCTGTCTCAACTAACAACTTTTTGTACGCAATATATATATATATATGACATAACTATATATATATATATATATGACATAACTATATATATATATATATTATTGTTGGGACGATTAATCGGAATCGGGAATCGGAAAAATCGGGTTATTTGGGGGCATCGGAATCGGTAAAATTTAAGCATATTTTCCGATGTCATAAGCGATACTTTTAATTATCTGTTTTATTTTATCTTGTTCTTTTATCAAACATCACCGACAGCTTGAAGTCATAATAAAATAATAAACACTTCTTGACTTAAACTTCAAGTAAGACTAAAATAGGTAGATGACCCCCTCACAAGTGTGTTTTTTTACGGTTGAGAAAATATAAGCACATTTCTGATTTGTTTTTACAATAATCGGGACAAAATAACACCTTTATAGTAAAATATTTAGAGATTTATAAAGAATCGGAATCGCAATCGGTAATTGTATTGGAATCGGGAATTTCGCACGGAATTGGTAATTGTATCGGAATCGGGAAAATATTGGAATTGTCCCATCATTAACACACACAGACACAAACACAGGCACACCGACATATATATATATATATATATATATATATATATATATATATATGCATATATATATGTGTATATATATAAAATATATATATATATATATATATATATATATACACACGACAGAGTTCATAAATTCCTCTTAAATATAATGATGAATTTGGCAATTTCATAAATGTTTAAAACATGTGAGACTGAAAAAATTGTTGTGAGTAGAAATCTAGTTTACTTCATATACATACGTTCAAATAACAGAAATAAATGAGATACATACATATGTTTCATTTGAAATTTATTCATATAAACATATAATGATACATAGGGTAATATATATATAATGTACACAGATAAAATTGGTATATAGATATTTTGTTATAAATATATATATATTCTATTTCAGCAGTTTATAAAAAAATATGGAGGTAGAAACACCTGGAGAAAAAGTTGCATTTTTTTTTTACATTAATGCTTATATCAAGTTCGTTATATATATATATATATATATATATATATATATATATATATATATATATATATATATATATATATTTATATATTTATATATATATATTTATGTATATATATATTTATTTATATATATATATATAAATATATATATGCATATATATATGCATATCTATATCTATCTATATATTTATTTATATATATATAAATATATATATGCATGTATATATGCATATCTATATCTATCTATATATTTATTTATATATATATAAATATATATATATATGCATGTATATATGCATATATATATATATATATATATATATATATATATATGATGATAAATCCCTGAATTGTAAAAATAATGCCAATCGAAATAATGTGTAATAAATTTTGTATCTAGCATTATTTTCAAAGAAAACACTATATACCGTATGCTATATAATTTTTGATATAATATATTTATAAATGCTATGTATATAATAAGTGTCTTATTATTGGGTTATACTCAATTATTTAGATATATGTGGCTATATGTTTGTTTGTTTTTATGTATCTTTTATACATATTATTAGCATATATTATATTATGAATACATTTTATTGGTATATAAATATAGTATTTTTTTATATTAAGTTATTAATTCTTTTGTCAAGACATAGTAACGAAACGGTTTGTCGTCGTCGAAAAGAACGGTATGTGTATATGTATATGTGTGTCTATTTTCTAGGAAGGATTGACTTTCATATTTTCTTCCATTTTATTTTTTTATAAAGCTGATTTGTTTTCATATTTTTCCTAAGCAGTGCACGGTTTATAATTGCAATTTCTTGTGAAATATCTAGTATTATGGAAGCCGTAATTACATTAATATTCAAAAGCGGGTGACTTAGTTGTTCTCAGAGGATTAACCATTTACAAAACTATGTTGCTAGAAAATTATCTTTAGCTGTGATTAATTTTCTGATAAATCTCGAGGATTATCCCCCTTTAATGGAAAGTGTAAAAGAACTAAAATAATTCAAAATGACTTCCTTGCATAGTACAGTAAAAATAATAGCTAGCCATGCAATGTCTAACCAGACAGTTATTATGTGGTAATAGTTAATGTCAATTCATCACAACCCTTTGTAGTTTTTAAAAATACGCAAACATTTCAAACACTTCAAATCAATCATTTAATCGGATCTTTATACAAGTTACACTATTTTAGAAACAGTAAAAATAAAGTGCACTTAGAGAGAAAAAGACTATTGGTAGGATATCTAATTTCATTGGGCATATGTCTTGCATCAATTCATCTGGAGACTTGGAAAAATTTTACACATTTCAGTCAGCATAGAAGTCACTCTAATCATGAGAAAAATACTAAAAACACTGTGGCGAATAGACACGATCGTCTGCGAGCAATAAAAATAAAAACAATAACACTTTAAAAATACAGATTATATGGTTAAAGTCCTTTAAGTCGGCTGTGAATATCCGACATATAGTAGAATGCTCCTCCTCAAGAAAAAAAGATAAACATAAGAAATAAGAATCAAACGATATCTATATGGTGAGCTATAAAATTATAATATGTATTAATTTTCGTCGTCGTGTGGTAAAAACACACAGATTATAACTAATCCGAGCACAGGCTGACCTTGTGTCATATAGGCTATAAAACCGGCCATAATTGTTGATGGCCGTCTGCTTACACGGGATCTTGCTCTTAGTCGTGCCAATCTTCGTCGACTACATCGCGAATTACGTCGACTCCAGGTTTTTTTCCTCATTGTTGAAATCACACCACTAATTCTCCTTCTTCCCCTCCTTCTTCTAACTCTCCGACGATTCAACGTGATCAATATTAATATTATAACTAATAGAATAAGCAGTACGATTGTTAGAATTACAGAGAGTATCATAACTCTTATTAATGACTTTATTATTAGCCATAAATTATATCGTATACCTATTCTAAGCTGAACACTGGCAATTAGTATGACTATCATCATTATTAATAATAACGTTATTATCATTTTATATTGATATTACGGCGATTGAATCACCCAGTTACTTAATTGTACCGTTTATCTAGGCATTATAACAATGGAACAATAATGCCTGGTTGAGTCAGGCATTCTTTAATTTTATAATTTTAAATTCGTATTAATAATGAATGCGAAAAAGTTTATGACATAACTTTACATATGACTGCATGTTTCCTGCCATAGCAAGTGTTACCTTAATATTGAGTTATATTTTTATTAATTGATAACCAATTATTTATTGAAATAAAAATATAATAGTAAAAAAATATATTAAATTCTATTACGATTAATAATAAGACTTATCATTGTGAATTCCTATTTTTTAGTAAGCTTTCTAGTCTCTTGTTAATAGTTAGGGCCAGAATGAATTAAAACTCACAGGAATATTAAATACATCTGAACATATTAAACTTCGCGTTAGAAGGGAGTGAAATGTTTTTTTTACCAATGCCCATATGTAAAAAGTCAATTTTTTAGAGATTATTTCCATTTGATAATTATATATATATATATATATATATATATATATATATATATATATATATATATATATATATGAAAAGATTAGTACGCTAACGAAATTAGTAAGCGTTTTATGTCAATCTTATTCAATTCATGATATACGTAAATATAGTAATTAAATTTATCTCTGTATAGTATCTACTTTAAACAAAAGAATAACGCTGTGAATAAACAGCAGAAACTATTTAAAAGAATAAAAAAAATAAATATAAATTTCACCCGAGCAACACTTATTGCTTGAACTATCAATACATTTCTTTTTATTTATTTCTTTTAATGTAAATACATTGAAAAAATTGTCTCGTCTTTTATAATTTAAAATTAATGAAAAAAATGTAATAATATTTATCATAGAAAAATAAAATAAAATAAACACTTTATTTAACTAAATGCAAATGAAATGTACTATTAGCTTTATGCATTTAAATATATCAAAATCAGAGCAGTTTATTAGATATACCTGCGAATTAATTATATTTCGTTAATTGCTTGAACGTGAGGGAAATATTTGTATAAAGAGACATAGGTGTAAATGGCGAGGAGACAGAAAATACTTCAACAATGCTTATTAGATTCAAAAATGGGTTATAACTATAGCCATTTATATTTATATGTAGAACGTAGTCTTAGAAATTCATTTTGATTTTTCGTCCAAGTAAATTTAAAATAGTATACGGTTCTAATTGTTAGATTAATACCAATAGTATATACATGATTATCTTTCAGCAGAATATAATATTTACTTCAATTATAATTAAATCAAATCTTATATTTAACCAATGTTAAAGTAGAATAAAATTACTTTCATTATACCGAACATATATTGATATTATTTTACTTAGCATTATTAATACCAATATATATATATATATATATATATATATATATATATATATATATATATATATATATATACATATACATACATATATATATATATATATATATATATATATATATATACAGTTTTATATTTTTCTAAAGCTATGAATTTTATATCATGCTACGATGTATTAAAATTAACAGCAGAAGTGCAACAATACGTGGGTAGAGTTTAACAAGAAGGCAAGTTTTCCTAATTTTCTACATCATAGTAAGATAAGCATTTTATTTATTTGACTCACTTTAAAATGTAGAACGAAAAATACCCGCCAAACAATATAACCGATTCTCATCAGTGATCAGTAATAAATAAGTAATCAATGCGTTATAAAATAAAAAACCGACGCTTAGTAAACGGCAACAAACAGAGAATAGCTATAAAAACTATCCTTAAATGTAAATCCATGTAATTAGCCAGATGATTTTCTCTTGGGAATGCAAAGCAGACATTTCTGTCTAAATCATTTGTCATGATTAATAGGATAGAATGTGTAATATTTTGTGTTTCACGCTTACATCTTATTTCTTTCGAGTGGATGTTTAATTGTTATGATCTTCCATTTCTTGTAATGAATTATTTGCCAAGATGCTTCATAAGTTTTAGTTTCGGTTTTGATTATAGCTGATGGCACTTAAGTAATCTACTTTTTATAAATAATTTTACGAAGAATTTTTCATGTTTTAGCTTCGGTTTCAATTATAGAGGAAGGAACACAATATATATATATATATATATATATATATATATATATATATATATATATATATATATATGAACGGTTATCTCCACATCAAGATTAACAACAACATAAAGTAATAAGATAAATAACTATAATGATAATAAGAATAATAAGAGGATGATGTAGAACGATTATTATAATAAGTATTATTATTATTATTAGTAGTAGTAGTAGTAGTAGTAGTAGTAGTAGTAGTATCGTTGTTGTTATTAAGTAACAATCGTTGATTATTTACTCATAAAAATCATTACCAGTAATTACGGAGTGACAAAACACATGCTGTCTGAAATCTGTGTAACCACCCCAGATTTTCAACATATGCCGTTTCTTTTCAACCTCTATTGAGAATTAATTGGGTTTCTGCCAACGACAGTATCGTTAATAATAACCTCTGACATTGTCTGAAATTTCAAATGCAATAAATATTTTTTTTTAATCCATTCTCATTATTCTTATTTATTTTTTAGTTGTTAAAAGTAATATACTAATATTTTAAGTAATAAGTAATGCACTAATATTTTTATGGTTATTTTTTCGAATTACTAGCAGGAATATGACTGTAATATTATCAATATTAGTAGTGTTATTATGTAGTGAAATAATTTCTTCTGAAATGCTTTTTTGTATTATTATGAAGAATATACTTTTATCTATTATTATAAATATAGTTGTTCTTTTGAAATTGCATTTGTCATTGAATTATATTTGTTCTGTTGCAAAAAATGTATACTTGTTGCTATATTACTATTATACTATTACCACTGTTACTAATAATGAGTAGTATAAATGTAGCAGTAGTAATAGTGATTCTTGTGTTTTTCAAAAACATAATTCTCATGCTTGTTGACCGAAAAAAGGCAATTTTCATACAATAAAGTTTTCACTTTAGGTCTTGTTGTAACCTGTAATTTCATTTCCTTTTTTTACTCATTTTTGTGACATTAGTTTCTAGGTTGCATTTTACTCTTATAGTCACTAAGGAAATCTCGCCAGGACTAGCAATGATTAATATATCAGCAGCGATTCCACTTCATTTTTTACATTTGTCATCTACCATGGAGACACATCTTTCAAAAGTTCTCTCCGCGTATTTTATATAGATGCTCCTATTAATGGTAAGAATCTCGTTTTACTCTTATTTCCGTGATCAAAAGAAAAATCGGTTGAGATGCGTGTGTTTTTTTAAAAAATTTTTTAATTGAATCTTCCTAGTTTGAACAGTTCTCTTAGGATAACCCTTTCTCCATCGAATTGACATCATTGTTTTATAACAAGCGCTTGGTTATTAAATTAGTGTCTGTAATTTCTCTAGGGTATCCTGCATCTTTAAATATTTTTTTTAAAAAAAGAAAACAAAGCTGAGCGAAGTCGAGTGACAAAAGTTTGATTTATTTTACTGATTTCGTCAACTTCTTCCATTTAGTTCAACATTTTGAAAGAATTTCATTCTGTTTCTTTTGTCTCAGGATATTGGTTTTTATTTTCGTTTTCCGTTGTTGTTTTTTGTATTGTTTTTTTTTTACGTTAAAGATTATGAAATTAGGATTCAATTTATTTCAAGTCAGTATTTGAAAAAAAGATTATGGATAATTAAAAAAAAAAGTCCATTGCGAGATTGAATAAATCAACACTGAAATTATATGTTTTAGGTATTTGTAAAATATTTAGCATTAAAAAATTGCATAACGAGAGAAAATATATTTTCGTTTTCTTTTTTTTGTGGAATTTATTTCATTGTTTCGTTCAGATTAAAAAAAAATGTTTTCATCATTTTTACTCTTTATATAATTCTCATAGCTTATATCAAATTCTGTGCTATTTCGGCTTGCGAATATTTCTTTTTTCAAATTATTTCTGAAAAATTTCATTTCCTTTAGTTTATTTTAATCATTATTATTTCGTCTTTTTTCTTTCTTCTTTTTTATACTTTCCATCGTTTATTTTTCAATTTTCGTCTTTCCTCCAATCTCTTTCCTTTTCTGTTTTTCCCCTCTTTCCGTAACGGTTTTTTCAATCTTCCTTCGTCTTTCTCTCGGTTCAATGTTTCACCGCTTCTGGCGTCCTTTCCTCGTTATCTCTATTTGACCTCAAATAAATAATATAGATGACAATAAAGTCAGTGTCATACTGGAGAACAGATATATATATATTTAGAGAGAGATAGATAGAGTGAGATTGGAGGATAGATAGATAGATAGATACGGAGAAGTTCGGATGCGTAAATAATTTGACGAAAGTATAAAAATACCAATCAACACAAAGTTATCGCTAAATATAGATAGGTAAATAGATATGAACAGAGAAAGATAGATATAATAGAAGTTAGATAAAGATTAAGCGCATATATATATATATATATATATATATATATATATATATATATATATATATATGCGTGTGTGTGCATTCAGACATTGACGAACATACATATAAATTGATTACGTAAAATTAAGACGGATAAATAAACTTTAATATATATAGGTCCTTAATTATATATATATATATATATATATATATATATATATATATATATATATTCAGGCAAACATTATTTAAAACAACAGAGATACCTTGCTTAATAATTCTTTTTTTCATTTTTTCGATCTTTCGTAAAATTTTTTTAACTTCAAGATGGAAGGTATTTACAAATGTTCCATGGTTCACACGAGCGCTTTCGATTCTTTCTTGAATCATCATCAGGTGGAGATAAAATATTAAAAATAGAAGTGAAATATATAGTTACGAATGATAAAAAGATTCAATGAAAAGTCGATTAAAATATACATTTACGAGTGATAAAAAAACTCGATTAAAATTAGGATGATAAAAGGCAATGTTAGTAAAACCAGTCATATACTGGTTATGCTAAACATTTCAGCACATTATTGCTACTTTCAAAATCAATGCTATTTATAGATGGGTGCTTGGTTTTTATATATAGTGCTTCAAGTATTTTTAATTTTATACAATTACTTTCTCGTTGCAAAATCCTTGGAACATTTGTAAATACCTTCCATCTTGAAGTTAAAAAAATCTTACGAAAGATCGAAAAAATGAAGAAAAGAATTATTAAGCAAGGTATCTCTGTTATTCTTAATGATGTTTGCCTGAATGAAGGAATGCTGCCTAAATACACTAATATATATATATATATATATATATATATATATATATATATATTATTACGAATTCCATTAAGAATTATAGACAGATATGACTGACAGAACGAGGCAATACTTTCCCAAGCAATTAAATAAAGAGTTACGTTCCAAATTCCGTATAGATTCCCGAGCTCGACAGAAATATTTCCAAGTTCCACAAGATACATCTTAAAATCGGAGATGGTTACAACGAGCGAAACGATAAAAAATTACACTCAATATGTTAAAGGTATTCAGAAGAATCAAAATAATGCGAAGTACCAATGCGCATCTAAAAATTTTGAAACAATGATATCGCTGCATTTGTTCTCATAAATTTTCAATTTGAAAGATAAATTACGTTAACAGTCACTGTTTTAAGAACAGAAAATGATTTTCTTATGCTTTGGAACCTATACTCTGTTACGCGCCTGTTCGAAGCACTCATTATGTGTCTGAGCGTTGGAGGATTAACACACATTTTATCTAGTAAAAGACTAATGTCTGAGAACCTGGTTGCGAAACTCATCCTAAGCATTATAGAATACGCCGAATTTTCTATAATCTTGGGTTTTGAAATAAGATCAGCAAGGTTATAAAAATACAAGAAATAACGTGTTGCCTATACTGTAAGAGGACGCATGGAAACAATACAAACCAACCATTCAAGAAAGAGTTCGCAGATAAAATACCTTTTGATAGACATTCGAATGCTAAAGGACTACATCCGAATTGATAAGAAGCTTCATTTCTAACGGTTGAAAGACTTAATATAGCATATATTATTTTCTTTTTATTGAATTTTTACCCCAAACAAGGCACGATGCAACTTTGATGTAAGGGGCTACTATCTGGGATATAATTTGTAGGGGTACGATGTAGGGAGTTGAAAAGCAAGATGTTACATTACACTTGAACTTCTGCAAGTCAGTACAGTAAGGGAAACAGAAACCCGGAAGAATATTCCAAATCTGGCTGTCATAGTGAAGAAATTATTAGAGTTGAAGGCTTTCTTACATTTAAGACTTTCTAATGTGCCATTTTGCTGCGTGTCGAGTTTGTCGGGGGTATTTTCGTCGAGGGATTACAAGAGCGTGTAGTTTGTCGGAACACCTACGATTAAAGTACTTGTAAGCGAGTAGAAAGATCCTTCTAGGATTGTTCAGATAAGCAAATGTTTATTTAAAATGCAAAACATGAGAATGCTGGTTCAAATACCTTACAATGTAAAAAAGACTATAACTAGCATTGAAAGGTTGCATCTATAATAACTTAGTCTAAAAACGTATTGTAAAGAAACTATCTATAGATTATTCATTCAGTAACATATGGTCGGTGGGTTCATGAGTTTAGAAGAACAAATCGTATACGAAAAACAAAATGTAGAAGCCTTATTGAAAGTGATAAATTGAAAATTAAGTTTGGACTATACGATTTGTAAAAAGCAGTTCTATGACACAAACACTATGACACAGACTCACGAATAATGACAAAAGTAACTCACTATGACACAGGCTCACGAATAATGACAAAAGCAACTCACTATGACACAGACTCACGAATAATGACAAAAGTAACTCACTATGACACAGACTCACGAATAATGACAAAAGCAACTCGCTATGACACAGACTCATGAATAATGACAAAAGTAACTCATTATGACACAGACTCACGAATAATGACAAAAGTAACTCACTATGACACAGACTCACGAATAATGACAAAAGCAACTAACTATGACACATACTAACGAATAATGACAAAAGTAACTCACTATGCCACAGACTCACGAATAATGCTAAAAGTAACTCACTATGACACAGACTCACGAATAATGACAAAAGCAACTCACTATGACACAGACTCACGAATAATGACAAAAGCAACTCACTATGACACAGATTAACGAATAATGACAAAAGTAACTCACTATGACACAGACGCACGAATAATGCCAAAAGTAACTCACTATGACACAGACTCACGAATAATGACAAAAGTAACTCACTATGACACAGATTCACGAATAATGACAAAAGCAACTCACTATAACATAAACTCACGAATAATGAAAATAAATCTGTCTTGGTTAAATGTAAAATGCAATCATCAAATGTATTTAAGGGAAAAATAAGTTAATAAATAGACAAGTTATGAAAATAATAGTTTTCAGTGCAAAACATTCTTTATAGAACTTCAAAAGAACTCACACAAATACAGCAAGAATTGAATGCATACTGGATCGAACTTAAGTGCCTACTACACACTCTCCTCGAAAGTCTAAGCTCTCTCCGTAAAAATGTTTGTCAGGACAGCCTTGCATGAGGTCAATGTTCACTACAAGTAAAGAATGACTAAATATTTAAAATAACATATCGATCACAGCCAAAATAAGATCTCGCGATGGCTAAGCCACGCTACATTTAATGAGGAATTGGTGCATCTTCTACAAATGATGGTGTCTTTAGTAACAGCATTGAGCTGGATACTCTACCAGACAAGATGATTTTTTCGTGGTATTCAGTAAGACCAAAAACAAACAAAAAAGAAGAAAAACGAAGACATACTATAACACTTAAATAGTCGATTGTGAAGAGGAAAAGTATGTTCCCAATTTGTTAACAACTCAGTGTTTGAGATGTAAAGAGACACTACAGGTATATTTGGATAGCTATGTATCTCATCTGGCATCAAATCTTTAGAAAGGGCCTTCTGCATTCTGACTACTTTAACTAACGTAAAATAAAACTATTATACATATATGATAATATATATATATATATATATATAATTTATCAATTATATACTAATCAACTTAGCTTTATATATATATATATATATATATATATATATATATATATATATATATATATATATTAAGCTAATTTGCTTTTTACATATATACACAGATATAATAGCTTAACAAACTTTCCTATGAAAAAAATGATCCGCTACCCCGATTCCTAAGACGTTTATTCCTGATTTTTTGTAACTTTTATTTCATCGTCTTTTAAAATTTCTTATGTTTTATCCGGATTATCTACTCCTTCAAAATAAGCAACCCAAAATGATGCTGGCTGTCATTTTTACTCTTTACAAAATCTTCTTAGACCTCTTTTTGTACGCCGATGTCTAATATGTCATGGCATAATATTTTTTTAATACCGTTCGATTTTTATTTTACACGATAGTATTCTTCTGTTATTAGTTATACATTTTTAGTCGAATAGTTACTATTCTCAGTTCCATGGATTATGAGAATAACTGTTTTGTAATTCTTTGCACATGCCTGCAGCGATAAACACATTTCTTACTTTTCATTTGCTAACACATTTGTTTATTAACAAATTATCTGTTTCTGGATATCGTAGGCATCATATATATTTTTGCCACATTTACTTTTTAAAAAGTTCTGTGATTTTTTATTAGTAGTAATAGCATATTTTCCCGTTTTACAACGGCGCTTGTTATTTGTTTATTAGTTAAACTACTTTGCTCTCTTCAAAGAAATACTTGATCATTTTACAATATTTACTGACTTTCATGAATAGATCTTTCTGTGTGGGGAATGTTCTTGCAGCCCATCTATAATCTTTACCGCATTGGTGTATAGAACAGGTTTTGAAATAATTTGTATTTTTGCTTTCACATTCGTAAGATCAAGTACTATGAGCATTTATTTTACAAGATGATCGAAGTTGCATGAATATATATATATATATATATATATATATATATATATATATATATATATATATATGAGGGTATTGGGAGGGAGGAGAGTGAGTATCCATGTGTTGCCCGTTATCCTAAGGTGTAATCTATTTCTAAATCTTTCACAGCAGATGAAAAAATTGGTGTATAGAACAGGTTTTGAAATAGTTTGTATTTTTGCTTTCACATTCGTTAAATCAAGTACTATGAGCATTTATTTTACAAGATGATCGAAGTTGCATCAATATATATATATATATATATATATATATATATATATAGATATATATGAGAGTATTGGGAGGGAGGAGAGTGAGTATCCATGTGTTGCCCGTTATCCTAAGGTGTAATCTATTTCTAAATCTTTCACAGCAGATGAAAAAAGATCAGGAAACTTACCCAAGTAGCGCATATTCTAGAAGCCGGTGTGATTTTTACAGATTTCACAGTTGCCATCAGTTTCATTTTATAGTTTTTTTTTTTATTTAATTCAATTTTAAGCCGCATCCTCTAATTTTGTTTCAGTTGAAGAGTAGAGCGACGAACGCGGCGAGGACTATCAGCATAATACAATCTCCAAAATCAAGAAAAAGAGAAGTGGATCAACCTGAGCGAGAAAATACTCGATATAAAAAAAAAATAAATACATGAAATGTGTACCTAAGTCACGTGGTCTGCAATCTAGGAACAAAGTAAAAGGAAGCATTACATTCTAAAGGAAACTGAAGTAAAAGAAAGAAGCGTGACTTTACGGGAAAAAGAGACAGTTAAAAACATAAACAATTGTGGGGGGGGCGCCAACGAAAATCCGTGAAACGGTTATGAAGAAATCAGAAGGAAAAAGCAAGATCTAATATCGAAAATTAGAGCATCAGCAGCAGCAATAATAATAATAATAATAATAATAATAATAATAATAATAATAATAATAATAATAATGACGACCTGTTATATATAGATCAAAAGATCCTAAAGGAGGTAAAAAGGAGGAGAAAGAATTTAGCTATGCCATGGATCAACAACAAAAAAGCGTACGACAGGATCCCCCAAGCATGTATAATAAAATGCCACAAACTATATAAAATACCAAGCAGGATCACCAACGTAATAGAAAATGCAATGAAAAAATGGAGATTGGAATTGACAGCTGATGGACAACACATAACATAAATTAACATACAAAGAGACATCTTCCAAGGAAACTCACTATCACCATTACTGTTCATCGTAGCCATGATGACCTTTAACAGTAGTCTGAGAAAGTGCCAAGCCGGACACAAGTTCTCCAATACAGAGGATAAAATGAACCACCTGAGGTACATGGACGATCTGAAACTTTTTGCAAGGGCCTAAAAGGGACTAGAGGCAGTAATTGACACTACCAGGATCTTCAGCCAGATATCCAAATGGAATTTGGAATGGAAAAGTGCGCACAACTAGTTAGGAAGGGAAAACTGGAAACGACAACAAGAAAACTTCTGGAAACGAAATTATATAGCAGAAACCTAATAAAAGGTATAAATACATGGACAGTATCACTAGTAAGATACTCTGGACCGTTTATAGGGTGGACAAAAGAAGAACTGAGACAATTCGACCAGAAAGCCAGGAAACTAATGACCATGCATAATGCACTACACCCAAAGGGCGATATTGACAGACTCTACGTGAAAAGGAAAGACGGCGGGAGAAGACTGATCTGTATAGAAGACTATGTGAAAGACACGAAAATGAACTAGAAAAATACATAATGCAAAACACTGAAAGGATAATTATGGCAGCGAGAGACACTGAAACAAACAACAAAACAGAAAACAGAGAGACAAATGACAAAACGAGAAAAGAAAAATAGGAAGAGAAACAACTCCACGGAAGATTCATAAGAATGACAACAGATGAGAATAACGAAAACACCTGGACATGGATGCGAAAAAGACATATAAATCGAGGAACTGAATCTCTAATAACTGCAGCACAAAATAACTCGATAAGAGACAACCATATCAAAGCAAGAACAAAACACAAGAAAACAGAAAATGCAGACTCTGTGGACAGAGAGACGAAACGATAAACCATATAGTAAGTGAATGCAGCAAACTTGCCTAAAAGGAATACAAAAACAGGCATGACCAAGTGAGGAAGGTGGTACACTGGGGATTGTGCAAACGACTGCATTTTGAGCGTACATACAAATGGTACACGCATAAACCTGCAACAGCACTCGAAACCGAGAACCACAAAATCCTATGGGACATGGACATACAGATGGACAAACCCATCCAAGCAAAACGACCAGATGTCGTAATAATTAACAAGCAAGAAATATCCTGTCAAATCGTAGATTTGCAGTCCTAGCTGACCACAGGGTGAGTATGACAGAAAAGGAGAAACGAAGCAAATACACAGAGCTAGTCAGAGAGTTAAAAGGGATTTGGATGATGAAGAAAATCAAAATAGTACCGATAATAGTAGGGGCACTAAGAACAATTCCGAAAAATTTCGAAAAGAGAATGTCAGAAACTGGAATCAGAGGAATAACTGCAAAAGTACAACGGCTAACGATAATGAAAACGACTGAAATGTTACGGAAAACCCTTGAATGCGAAGAATAATACAAAACAATATAACGAATAAACGTTACAGAGAATGAAGAACACCGAAACTGCATATCTACAAGTTCTACACCCACCATCATGCATCCCTTCCCATTGTTTCATCACCGTTCCCGCCCCCAATAAAAAAGTGATACCCAAGGGCCGAGAAAGGTCAAATATGGTGACGTCGGCATCAGTTGACGCCTCACAAAATAGTCGTAAATGGTTAACGAAGATAGAATGGCAGAAACGGGAGAGCTCTAACCAGGTCTCCATTGTAAGTGCGAAGAAAATTGCGACTTTGAAGAGGTTTGTTGTCTACCTACACTCCAGATGATCATTGCCAGCGAACCATCAATGGTAAGCGGCTATTGACATAAAGCAGGAAACACCTCAGGTTATTGTCAGAGAGCGATCCCTATTGATAGTCGGTGTGAAAAATTCCAGTGAAGAAAATAATTATGTTTTCTCTCTCGTTATTTATAAACTGATGAGTTCGAGACAATTCTTCCGTCTTTTTTATCCTTCTAATTTTTTACTTCACCAAATAACAATATTTCATACGACTACAAATAGGATTGTGAACATTAGCGCAGCACAGTTTTTGACAGAAGGTATACACTCCTAATACGAATAATAAAAATAAGAAAATAATTTCATCGTGAAAAATCAACAACAAAAATAATAAGGCAAACCACTCTTCGTAGAGAGAGAGAGAGAGAGAGAGAGAGAGAGAAAGAGAGAGAAAGAGAGAGAGAGAGAGAGAAAAAAATGACACTGAATAAAAAGAATATACGCGTGAAAATCGAATGAAGGGAGGGTCTATCAAGTTGGATTCTTCTTGAGGCTTCTGGGTCAGAGGTTGATCGGATAATTTGATTGCCCCGATGAAATTAGCAACAAGTCTTCTGCGATTATATATTTTTTATTTACTTTCTCTGTTAACGCCTTCGTAGCCGTCGTCGTCGTCGGTGAAATTAAATTATGAAATCTTCAGAATGTCTTTGATTCCAGGTTGGAGGTGCGAGAGCGCATTAGCCTATTTTAAATAATGCGGTAAGCATCCACATGCACACATCCATAGATCATGATCTCTATTAACATGTTAGCACACTAACATTATGAACTGAATACACGCATGATCACCGAATAAAAGATCAGGAATCATACACGTAACAGATAATCTCTTTCTTTCTCTCTCTCTCTCTCTCTCTTTCTCTCTCTCTCTCTGTATATATATATATATATATATATATATATATATATATATATATATATATATATAGTTAAAGTCTAAAGTTACATAGGAACTTAATTACATTAAGTCAATAAATGGATTACAAAAAGAGAAAGGGAAAATGTCTTTAGGCAATGGCATTTCGAAGCTAGATGCTTCTCATCAGAATATGAGAAAAAGCAGACCATTTACAAAGATACGGGGACAAAAAACAGCACCGATTAAAAAAAAATTAGAAATATACATTTCTTAAATGAAATAATTATATAAACAGCGAGAGAATGTTACACAAGAAACAATAAAAAAAAATATTACATAAACAGTAATTGAGTTTTTTTTAATTAGAAAAATTGTTATATTTCCTTTTGAACATTGCTTTAAGTTTCCTTTAATTTTTTTTGCTCCATCATATTATCATATGCGAAATTTTTTTTTTTCATTTCTAATATGCATGTTTTTAAAGACGATGTTAGCTTTTTGCCTCTACCTTTATATAATAAAAGTGTTCTCATCACTTTTGATAAGAAGCATTTAGGTTCGAAATGCCATGGCTCAAGGATGTTCCACCTTTATCCTCCTTTCTATTTTCCATTATTCACTCGATAATGCACTTAAGTTTAACGTTTCTATGCTACCACACCTTTTATCTGTTTAACCTATTGTATATTTGTGCTAATTCAAATCGAGCAGAACTCTTTATCTAAATAGGTTTGTCTTATTTCAAATAAATTTTGGTGCTTAATGTTATTACTATATATATATATATATATATATATATATATATATATATATATATATATTATATTATATTATTAGTGTATCCATACATATGCATATATTACGAACCTATCACTATAAAGCATTCGACGGCAGCCACACGTCATTTTTAGCACAACATGATATCGACAGAAATTTTTTTTTCTTTACAGTAAAAACAACTTCTGGTTCATAACTTCTGATTGATATCCAAATCTAACAAATCCGTCCTTTTACAGCTTAACGCCTAAATCTAAACAAATTTGATTTATCGGAATTTGCATTTACACTCTTCATATATACATACATATATGCATATATATGTGAGTGTGCATACATATATATATATATACATATATATGTATTAACATATAGACAGAGAAATAAAAGGAACAAACCGTATTGTGTTCATCAACGTTTCGCCTTTATTTCGAGACTTCCTTTATTTTCCATTATATATATATATATATATATATATATATATATACAGTATATATACATTAACATATATATGTATACATATAAATATATATATATATGCATTAGATATACATATATGTGTATATATATATATATTTATATACATGCAGAAATGTTTACAATAAAACTCAGAACGAACAATTTTCTACTTGTTTTATCCAGCAATGTAACCTTTTCTGTACACCCAGATTTAAATCTGTTGAAATAAAACAATTCAAGAATTTCCTTGCTGAGTTGTATTTGTACACATTTTTTTAGATTTAAATATTGAATATTTTTAATTTGCCCTTCCAGACAAAGTGTGTCGCCAACTGATGTAATGAACTAACATGAACGAAAGACATGTACTTCAACGACGAGCGGTGACTGTTAGTAATTAAAACGCAAATGCTGTAGCTAGGAGTGAAGCAGTCAGCAGAAAGAGAGTTCGTCGAGTCGGCAGTGCATTGAAAGTAGTTACTGAAATAGGAAGTTGTAGAAAAATGAGATATAAAAACAGCGAATTGATGGAATCACTATACCAATGAGTTAAATAAACTGGAACAAAATGAAGCAGGTGAATTAATTAGACAATTCAGAAGAACACGTGCGGTTATAGTATTTATAGGAAAGACTGAGACTAGCTTCATCAGGTCTGTAAGAGAGAGATTGCAGAGAAAAATACATCGTAGGGGAATCGAATTACTAATTTTTTCTGCATCTTAATACGGATGAAACACTAGTCCATATATGGTCAGATAGTATATATGTAGAGATGTAAAAGAACCTCAGGTATGAGATAGTTTTTAGAGTGATAGGGAGAGTGGATTCTCTATTATATTATCAACTCTCCTACATTTACTGAACCTGGATATGACCTTAAACTATATCCAGTGGTGAGGCCCCATCTTGCGGGATTTGGGGAATGTGGAGCCACACTTTAATTACCATTGCTCTCAGGTCCACTCTGACCCGGAGTTGTAGTACCTGTAAGGGTCCCAACTATGGGTCAAATAGAAACCGTCTGAAAACAACAAATATATTCTATTAAAAAAATGTTCTTCCGAATCTTGGGATTCGGCATTAAATAACCTGAAAAAGGTTGATACGCCGTAAAACAAAACAAAAACAACAAAACAACCAACCAACCTACACGTACTAAAGCTGCAGCTAAAATAAAACTTAATCTCTAATTGTTAATATGAATCCAAAGGTTTTGCATACATATTTTGTATATTTAAAAAGAGCTAAATATATTAATCATGGATTTACATATCCTCCCGTTTTCTGCGGATCAATACTAAACAATTCCACGTTCAGTGTAAGTACTAACAACGTTCTTATTAGAACAATGAAATTTAATGGAATTTAAAGAAATTTAAAGAAATTTAAAACTAGATCACAAAACAAAATAAACTTGATCGACGGCTGAAACTTTTGGAATATCATTCGATTTTGCAATATATTTTTCCTAGATAAGATGCAGATTTCCTGAATGAATATTTATTTTTAATAATCACTCTCGTGTTAATCTCAAAGTTAACATGAAACATTTAATGTCGCATTTCTATTTCTGCTATTGTACTTTGTTATTATACAAGCAAGCCCTCACCCGTAGCCCGGTACTAAAATACGTATAAATATCATATTTTAATACAGAATTATTATTTATTATAAACAGAAGTACTGCGGATATAAAACGTAACATTAAATTCCTTTAAAAAAACGAAATAACAAACAACGAAAAGAAACTCAGACATGTGTGAGTATTATGTTTTTTTTTCTAAACAGTTAACTTCTTGTAATAAAAATATACTCGAGCTAAAAGCGAAACCCAAACTTAAAGACAGTGAGTCAAGTACGATACACATTAAGCCAGCTTGACACGATCTTTAAAAGGTGCTTTCAAACGTACTTATTCCTAACATAACTAATGTGAATAATTCACGCATGCGTTTTAGTGAAACAGGGTATAAAAATCTGATGACCCACCGTATGCACAATATTTGCAATTTCGACCTCCTTGCAGCACTTTTTTCTGGAGGAAAACCGATTAAATATTATCCACATATTTGAATACCCAATATACTAGATTCCAAGTCTGTAGACAAAGAATTTGTAGAATATATAAGTTGAGAAGTGTCCTCTCTCACACACACATGCATTCTCACTTTTATAGATATATAGATAACTCTTTTACCAATAACGTATATGTTTCAAGAGATATTAAAAAAAAACAACTAAAAATAAATTTATTAAACAAGTATATTTCGAGTCGTTATGTATAATTTTGAATGTTTGAAAAAGTATGTTGAAATCTGTTATTTACTTTAAGTGCTATTTTGAATTAAAATTGTTATTTGAAGATCTATGGGAAGCCAATAAATTGTTATTAAAATTGATAAATTTGGAAATAGAGTGATGAAGAAAACAATTACGTTTTGTATTTCCTCTAAAGTTTAATATTTTTAGAAACGTCCATATATGGAGAGTGCCATGTTTGAGTAATCATTACTGAAACATGTTTTAGATATTTTAAATCATAATTAGCATGTTGGAATCTTTCAAGAATACACTTTTAAAACACACACATGCACACACAGACACATATGTATATATTAGTATTATAATATTAAATGCGACTTCATTAGCGTCTGTTTTCTGAATGCTTTTCCTATATAATGTGATAGTACCATATTATATGTTTGCATATAGATGTGTACTGCAGTTAAAATTGAGTTTTTTTCGTCATGGAAGTTGTATATGCAGATTGCAAACATCTTTGTATGGATTCCAAATACGTGTGGAAGTTAGATGGCAAACTAATACATATATTGGCTTTCATATAAGAATAATAAAGCATAACGCACTTCTTTATAATAGCAACAATAATACCATAAAATGAAACAAAAGGTGTTCAAACAAGTCCACTTTATACAAGGTTTCCAGCATATCCACTTTATACAGAGTGTCGACAAAATCAGTGAAGAGTTTTAGACTAAAATACTTGTATTATTTTTGTTGGTATTTCTGTAATTTTAACACAATCTGACTACGACGTTAAAGAATTATGATCAAATGTAGAATACAACAACTTTTATTTATGAAAAACAATGGCTGATCATTTCCAGCTTCGCATATTTGTGCTCTTTCCAAAACATTAGGCATGACAGATTGCAGATGCTCTGGATTGCGATTTAACTCCCTTATTTCGTTTTACGAGCTGGCGATCCTCGAAAAAACCCGAATTCTACAAGAATTGAGGAAAAACGTAAGGAAAGAAATGAGAGGTAAATTTAAATCCAGGGCATCTGCAATCTTTCATGAGTAATGTTTAGGAAAGAGCACAAATATGCGAGGCTAAAAATACGCAACATTTAAAAGACATTTTTTTCTTCATGAATTGAAATTTACATATTTCGGTCTGAAAATTTATCAATATCTTAATAAGATTTTGTTGAAATTGCAGAAAGATACCATCAATAATATAGCAAGTATTTAAGTTCAAAACCCTTCAGTCAAATTTGGACACCTTGTATTTGCTATTAAAATTATGAAGAAAAACTGTTATAACGGACACGGCATAATTATGAATTCTCTGACCAACATCAAAATAGAATAAACTTTCTTGCAGTTATTTACCTGTTACTGATTATCTTTGTTTATAAAAACTTACAGAGATATGATAATGCATCGATTAATTCAGTTGTTCATGCTTGAATAACTTGAAAATATTTCGAACATGTCACAAAAGTGCTGACCACAAGACAAGTTTGCTGCCTTTAATAATGACGTTTCTCTGTCTGCTTGCCCTCCTTAAGATTATGGTGGCGCCCTCTTTGAATTCTGTAATGCTCTTGTAGAAGCTACTTCTCTATTTCTTTCTATCCAGGGTCGATACGTTGAAGTGTTATACATGTGGCTGACAGTTTCGAGATAACTATTCACTTTGCCTTTGTATCAGAACCATGATCCTTCAATATACATTTTTCACCCCATCACGTCTATGAGGATGAAAGAATAGAAACCGTTCACAATCTGATCGGTCAGATAAATCCTTTAGGTTAAGAGAGTACTGGAAAAAGTATAATTCATCTAATCTCTTCTGAGGCATTTACTTACATTCTATATTAGACTTATGTTTGGATTTGCGATAGTCATTTGTTATGTCCGGCTCTGAGAACAAAATAAATTATATCATACCCGCTAAAAATACCAGATGAAAATCTGCGTTGTAGAAAACAAATGCCATATATATATATATATATATATATATATATATATATATATATATATATATATATATATATATATATATATATATATATATATATATATACGAGCAAATAGTTAATAAAACATGTTAAAAACACTGAAACAGAGTTAAAAGCTATTTTAACCTGAAAAGGAAAAACTTGATAAGTGGATAGTCCCTAATCTGCGGAGTTTCGAAGAAATACTTTCCTTCTCATCATAGGGTAGGAATTAGAAAAATGCAGAATCGGGTTTTGCATGCAAAAGTATTTGATGAAACAACAAGTAAGCCAAAGATCTTACTTGATAACAAAAAAAAGTGAAGCAGGGGGAATATGGTGACGAAAAAGGCGATTACACGTGAATTGATTGTCTGGTGGAAGATAAATAAATATTTATTTATATATATATTTATTTTATATATATATATATATATATATATATATATGTATATATATATATAACTTTCTAAAACATTCTTTGTCTTGCTTAGAATAATAAAAATTCTTTGATATGAAACTCAACCACTTCATTTCATTTCAATGAGAGTTTTTTGAAATTCATTGAATTACAATTTAATATATATATATATATATATATATATATATATATATATATATATATATATATATATATATATATATATATATATATATATATATATAGTGCCGAACCCACAGATCCCGACGGGTCGATTAACAGCTAATACTCTATCAATTTACAAGGCATCGCTACACAAAGCTAAAAGCATAGTCGTTCTAAGCAATCTACAACAGACCGATAGTGTTAACGCTGATTTTTTTTTTATACAAGTATGTGTTTATGCGTGCATTTACACTCATAGTGTGTTAATGGCATCAGAATTTGTGGGCGAGAATTGGTACATATGCCATTGCGCATGTGTAGTTATGTTCGGCTCTATTGAGAAATTTTCCATGTGAAAGCAACGTATTATTGGACTCGGGCACAAATCAATGGCGTTGTCTTTAATTTCAATTTGGCCTATTCATTCCATACTGTTCAAAAGCCGATTTCACCGACAGACGATACAACCTCATCGTTGCACAATGCGAGCAGATTTAGGCATGCGCACGCCGCCAAAAGAATTTTGACGGTACATGTCAACGCTTTCATATGCCTAGAATGAGACGCTTATGTCAAAGAAGAAAAAGAAAAAAATTATTAAAACTGTATAGAATGGAGTATAATTGATACCAAGCTTTACAAAGAGATTAATGACCAATTGATATTTTGCATGATGGAGAGGTTTCTTCGCTCGAAATAACTAGTGGATTGGAAATGAAGACAACGGAAAAAAGTTATGCTCATAATATTCGTATGTCGTCGTGTAAATTTGAAGGTCAGATGCTAGCGCTCCTGAGAAATTAACGAGATGAGAATGTCTTTTTTAACCTTATAAATATATGTATTACCTTGTTTTGCATTTTATTTCAATGAGTCATTATTTTTAGAAATAACGGGGTTGTTTCGTGGAACTAATCTTGACTTCTATTTAAGTACATTAATATCAGATATATATCTGATATATATATGTATATATATATATACATATATATATATCAGATAAATTGATGTCACTAAAGATTATCCTCTACTACTAAAATGTTGAGTTAGTAAAAAGCGAGGAATACTAAACATCCTTTCTTCAACTAATGAATTAAATATCTCATATAATTTCGTTCTTGTTCTCTTTTAATATTGTAAAATTTTAGGAGAACAATTCATCTAGTCTGCTGGAGTATCCAGTTTAGTACACTTACTTGATGTAACATTACTAGGAAAAAGCACACCATTCTCTGTATGAGCAATTGTGTAACCATGTAAAGATTATTTTACTTGGTTATGGAATTCTATTTTTTTAAATATGTATTCAAAGTATCTTGTAAAAAAATCCTCCTGCTAACTCTCCTGAAAAACACTAACAGAGAAACCTAAGTAAACCGACTATAGTATCTACAAGGTATTCAATTAATTTAATCGACTGGAGTGAATAAAGATTTTCGGAGGTTTTCTCGTGATTTATGTAATAATACGGTAAAGACAGTAAGCAATCTAGATATTTCACAAACTATGGATAAAGCAACAGAAAGCAATCATTTAGAATAGGTATAGTCTTTTGAAATAACCGTATGTATATAGAGTCAGGTTACCGTAAAATATTCACATTACAGCAAAAAAATGTCTTGTAATAAATATAGGAATTTTATTCATTTGTTTCCTTATAATAAGAACAAGGAAAAACGAGATCGTACAGGACTTAACAGAATAAAATAGATGTTGCCTCGTCAATTTTTTCACGATGTACATTGTGGTTAGTACACCTTTACTCTTTTTATTACTTACAAGAGTTCTCCATTATATCATACATTTAAAGTTAAAACAAGATTACAACGCACGCAACCACACATCAACAATGCTTATGACCCTCCCTACACGCATTCCTTCATGAATCTAAGGCATATGCATTATTACAGCACATCTATCGTTTACATATGCTCTACTCAGTTATTTAACTGTACAAAGCATATATGTTCCTCCCAAACAGCATAAACCAATCTTAGGGCTTATCTTCCCCGTTTCACTGTATAACATGTTGAATTCTGTTAATAAAGCTTAATTTAAGAAATGAAGATGGCCGACCGAATATGACGAGATATTTCGTTGAGCTTTAATATTATGGTCATGCGTCTATCTACTAATATATTACCTTGCTCATTTACTTTTACATGAACTAATTTTAATAATACAAACCACACATATACACGCAAAAACACTATATATATATATATATATATATATATATATATATATATATATATATATATATATATATACTATTGTACACCCTATATATGCAAAGGTAATAAAGACAAATACAAAGGACGATAATAACAATTAAAAAGAAAATCCGTTGTCGCTAACTATCGGTGATTCACTCGATTTATAGTATGTTCACTTGCCATTGCATTTTACAGTGAGTATTATAGTCAATAGCCTCTTTCGATGCTGCTTGCCATTGTGTTTATTGGGTTATTCCTGGGGGGGGTCGAA
>NC_136507.1:10353594-10386094 GCF_053919585.1 Euprymna scolopes | reverse complement strand
TTATCGGATGCTTTTCTGTACTAATCGTATCTTAGAGCACTGTCAGAATATAAATTACTTCTTTGTGAAATTTGAAAAAGATAGCCTCAGCCGTTTTAGAATCTTTGAGTAAGGAAAGTGACTTTATATAATATTAGAATTTATATTGCATGCTTACTCAATCATCAGTGTAGGGGTGACAATTCGTGCCAGTCAACAGATTCGAAACCAGCCAGGAAGCCACCTTTTGCTCCATTTGCTAAGCCTTTACCTCAGGGCCACAAAACATTTGAGGGAGGAATGAAGTGAATTAAGAACTATTAAACGCCGAATTCGGGCGGATATATTAGGCAGTCTAAAGTGTTCGAACGAGCGAAAGTTGTGAACATTGCATATACACACGAATATGTTTTTTTATTGTTTATTTATAAATCTTCTGGAATTGTAAATGAATATCTTATAATCTGAAAAATGTGACTTGATTACAAGATTAAATATAGACTGTATAATTGCACCATGAGGAGTTGTCTATGTGTACATATATATATATATATATGTGCGTATATATATATATATGTATATATATATATATATATATATATATACATTTATATATATATTGCACTTCGAATAATTGGTCAATATTTCAGAACGTGCAAATCGTTTGTTCCTTTGGTGGAAGGTTTTCAAAGCTGATCATTCCAAAAATAAAACCCGGTACGAGGAGATCTTTTCTCAGTCTAAGGAAGACACTGATTCATTACTGCTGCCTCCACTTATCATCCCCAATCCAACAATCACTTGCACAAAAAAAAAACAGTTTCGATCTTCTATCGATTTCATTATTGTTTTAAGTGTTATCCCAAAGAAAATGCAGAATAGCAACTAGAAACAAGAGAAAAAAAAATATTCTTTTTATATATTAATCAACTCTTGGAATGAGATAATTGATATCGTTTTAATGAGAAATCTCTCTGAAATGCAGACTTTTATTATGATATATATATATATATATATATATATATATATATATATATATATAATTACTACAATAAATTTAAGACCTCATAGTATACAGTAAAAACATAATTCATCCTAAACGTATGAAATATTATAATGAACCAATTTGATAAGCTCAAATGTCATTTGATAAAATGCAACTCCAACAACAACAACAACAATAATAATAATAATAATAATAATAATAATAATAATAATAATAATAATATCAATATTTGTTTTACTACCACTACTCTTTCCGGCATACTCAGCATGCAACACATAAATTCGAGGTGTATTTAACATTTATTTATGAAAACCTCTACATTATTACACAATGTATAAGATAATAAGTACAAAAACGAGTTACTATAGTATATAAAAGATCCTCGTCATTGTTTCACAGACAGCATTTGTCTTAATAAGATTAACTGTGACGATCCATAAGTGGTTTCATTTTACAGCAGATTAAATATTGTCGTCTCCGGGTTAGGACATCTTTTTTCAGAAGTTTTCGCAAATTGGCCGGGACGCCGGATTTTAACGTAATCATATGAAAAACTAAAATAATTTAACTTGATGTTTCTCTGCAAAAACCTCACTATTTTAAATAAAGCGTAATGGATTAAGAGTAAATTGACTAACAGTAGGAAGTGACTGAAATATTTCAGCACACAGCACACATATCAATATTTAAATATCAATATGCGTTAATAAAAAATATCATTCCGCTTGGTCTCTACTTTCGTGGAGCACATTACTCGTTTACTAATATATGTACATTATTTCCATAGAGCAGAATCATGAGTCCATAAGTATCATAGCAGCAGGTCAACATAGCTTTCTAATACAAATTAATGCGATTCATCCTATTACTAAACTCATTTTAGAGATTATCTCCTCATCAAAAGATACGAGCAAAATCCTTTAAATTTGCATACAGTTAACATGAAATCTTTATTCAAATATATGAAATAATATCGTAATTAGCTATTTATGAATTTCAATATAAATTTAGTAGGATGTTACGTGTCAGAATAATAACACACACACACACACACACACACACACACATATATATATTGAAATAGAGTGTAAGTAATTCAGTATATATATATATATATGAATTTGCATAATTCAATGCATAAATGTATGAATATATAATGATGAATAGCGATATTTAAATATCAATGTGCGCCTATATTTACATTCTAATATGCATTATCATATATTATATGTATAATCAATATGCCTTTATATATTATAATTTTATGCATAGATATGTAAAAATCAATTATTATTATATGTTTATAATTCTTTGTAAGATATGACATATTTATATCTCTTACATAAGATATCGCCTATTTATGTACCTCATAAGATTTATGATATGACATACTTATTTCTCTCATATAAAATTTAGATATGGATGGAATTTATATATATATATATATATATATATATATATATATATATATTATTTTATTGTTCACTAATTTTCTGCGAAAAAGAGTAATGATTTTATTAATAAACATATCTTTTCATACATAGTATGCATTCAAATAAATATAAACTATAATGATATTAAATTATGTAGACATCTAAACAATACTACTACTATTATTATTATTACTATTATGGTTAATAATAATAATAATAATAATAATAATAATAATAATCTATTATTATAGCATCATGTATGAAAATAGCTGTCATTTCTAAGGCAATTCTACATATTGATTATGCATTAAGCATAAAAATTTCAGAGTATACAAGCAAAAATAGCCAATGAAGCTCAGATAAATATTAGTAGGGACAATACGCCCGAAAGAATTCTTTTTCAATTATTAAATCATTCCATGGAATAAAAGGGAACGGCCATAATTATGGAGATAACTTTAAATATATATTCTTATGCGCATGCGTTTTATTAAAGGAATACCTGCTTTTGCGCATGTTTTTTTCGTTCTTCAATTCCTCATATTGACGTGGCTATCTTGACTGTATTCTCTCAAACTTATGAAATATGATTTTCTAGCAAAATATAGTACGCACAAAAAAACAAAGACCGTTTATAATAACACAGGACAGAAGCTTGCATAGCACAAATAAATAATTAATTGAAAGGAACTAAGCTGGAAAATTTGTAGTATATAATATAGGAGTTAAACAGATTTTTGTATCGATTAAACTTCTTCAAAACTGAAGATAGAGATTGATATATTTAATAAAGAACAAACTCCAGACCTCGTTTTCGACGATTAAGAACATGAAAAACATTCTCTCTCTGAATATATATATATATATATATATATATATATATATATATATATATATATATATATATATATATATATATAACATTCTTTGTCTGTGTGCATGTGAATTTGTTCCTTATAAATTCCAAAACGGCCGCGCCGATTATTATATTTTACACTTTATGCGCATGGTAGTTTTCTTATATAGGGTGTGTATAATAATATCGCCTATAAATAATTAAACTGATGATTGAAAAACCCTATTGAAGAAGTAACAGTCCAGTGTTGGCCAAAGGTAACACTTTTATAAAAACTAGTGTTAGAAGAGGCATTTCAGAAGTTTTATTATCGCACAAATAGAAAGGCCCGGCGCTTAAAATCAACAGTAGGTTCTTTGATTAGTTCAAAATTAATGTTTCTATTTAGAGCAAAATCAACATATAACTAACTTTTGCATTTGAAACTTTTATTCAAGTCATTATAGAACACTAATTTTAAGAAAAATGAACAGTCAGTTCTCTACAGAACAATGCATTGTAGACGCATGTGTAACTTGACGGTGCACAACAGTGATATGTTCCTGTCTAAAGCAGGCAATCAATCAGTTTTAATGACAAATGGATGATGTAACCTGTTTTGATCACAATAAACATACGAGAATGTAGAACATTCGTTGATCCTTATTCAATCCGAGGCAACGTCGCGTCCCCTGCTTGTACTAGCAGTTTGGCCTGATGTTGCCTGCGATTGAATAATAATAAACGGATGCTTCACACTCCCATATCTTTATTGTCATCGAACTCGGTGAAGTCGCCTATTTTTCGCTCAAATCGAATGATTGCCTGCCTTATTAGGGGCCACAATTCTGTGCAAGAAGCGCAGGGGCAGCTTGAAGTGACTTAGTAAGAATAGATTATAGTCTACATTGCACTGTAGAGAATCTACTGTTGATTTTATAAAATGATTTTTCGGGTTTGTATTACTGTACACATAAATTCGAAAAAGTTGTCAAAAAACAAATACATAACAAATAAATATTATCAAAGGCAAGATAAGTTACTTTTCTACCTAACTGGATATATTTTTTGTGTTTTTATTCAATGTAACATGTTTATTCAGCTCGAAAAACATACAGTGTTTACCGATGTATTGGAAAATTCAAAATAGCGCTCGACACTCTCTTTAACATGATAAGTTTGGGAAAAGGTGTTATAAATAATGAACTAGACAAAATACTATTAAAAAAACACCGAATATATGTCAACTTATGTCACGGAAACATATAATGAGCGAATTTCTAACAGTATTTTCTCTAATTTATTATTTATAACATCTTTTCCTGAACTTACCGTGTTTAAGAGAGTGTCGGGCGCCATTTTGAATTTTCCAATACATCGGTAAACACTGTATGCTTTTCGAGCTGAATAAGCATGTTACATTGAATAAAAACACGAAAAATATATCCAGTTTGGTAGAAAAGTAACTTATCTTGCCTTTGATAACATTTACTTGTTATATATTTGTTTTTTTTTTCAACTTTTTTGAATCTATGTGTACAGTAATACAAACCCGATTTTTCCATATTAAGGCTTGAATAAAATTTTATAAATGCAAAAGTCAAGTCTCATACTTCAAATGTGCTCTAAACGGAAATAATTATTTTGAACTCGCCCCCCCCCCAATATCAAAACATCATACTGTTGATTTTATATGTCCAGCTTTTCGGCTTGTGTGATAATAAATATTCCCAGAGGCACCTGTGATATAACTTTGTGTAACTTTTGTTAAAATCGCCTGTTTTTTCTTCAATCGGATTATTTCGAGGACGTTCTCTTAATAAAAAAAAAACAACATTGCCAGGTACATAAGGTACCTACTATAAAACTTGGCCGATCCGTTTTCGAGTTCATAGCCAGATACTCACACATAGATACACTCACACAAAGTTTCTTTTACATACTATTACTGATAGAGATATAGATCAGAGAAGGGCCTTATTTCTTTGTATATTACATATGATATATTGCATATTACTGCATTATACCACAAAACTGATTAATGCAATATCTATTTTTGAAAGGTTTTATTAAAATAAATGTTTTGCATTATATCTCCTATATTTATATATCTAAGCTGAAATCAAATTCGCAGATTTTAATGGACGAAGACGATATTGATTTCTATGCATCGTTCAAGCTTTCGTCGAACATTTATTTATAATAACAATGAAATAAATATGCTGTCAACAACTATTTATAAGTATTTAATTAATTTTTTTTTTAAAAGCATACTCCGTATTATTTCATCAAATATATTTTAATGTATACCCACAAAAGGTATATAAACGTGTTTCCCATATATGGCGATTATGTTGCTGTCTATTTGGCAAACAACTATGCTATTAAGCCACACTAATGACACAATAAATTACATGATTCAAGATCCAAAGGGAAATTTTCAAGGTGATATCTTATCTTTACTTTTGCCTCGCGATAGATCCACTATGTAGGCTACAGAATAAAAGCCGGATAGAGGAGTGCCGATGTCCTGCCGATGTCCTGAATAAGGGATGTCAATAATACTAAAAAAAGCGTATATCTAATCTTCATGGTTGGCCATCGAACGTATGCTAGCTTAGACTCTTAATTGATTGACTCTTACAAGTTTTAGCTGCATTCTACAAAAAATGTTTTTTTGACTTAGAAAAATGTGACAAGTGCTATTTCAGAGGTGGGCACAAAATCTAAACGGAAAATCTATACAACTGGAAAAAAAGATTAGCATCAAAGTTTTCTGAAAGCAGGAACATTTGAAACGTGTTTGCAAATGGTAAAAAAACATTACAATGGTAGAAAATACGTACATAATGTATCAAAAATATAGCAAAACAGCTTCATAAACAAAGTAAAAGTAATTAACCCTTATCCTCGAATGGCCTATTGACCTTGATAAGCGGTGATGCCTATTTAAAAAAAAAAAACAAATTTGTCAATCTAGTTATACCAGAGAGTTATATTATTGACTGATCAGAAAAAGATTTTATAAATCTAGACGCCAAGGCAGGAAAAAATATTTACATTGTATATCATGGTGTACTTCCAAGTCTGTATATACTCAGAGGAGCAGGAAGGAAATGTCTTTTAAATTTTTTTTTTCATTATCAAACAACAGAACAGAAGAGATGTTGCGAGTTTGTCTCTGATGTATCGTTATATTCATGGAAAGTGTTCGACTGAGCTTCAATCTATGGTCCCCCCTCGCAAAACTTTCACAAGAAACACTCGTCTAGCTGTACACACTATCAATAATTCCCCCCACTCTTTATCTGTGCCTAAACCTAAACGTAGATTCCATGAACAAAGTTTCTTTCTTAGAACTGCACGCCTGTGGAATTGTCTTCCGTTTCCCTGCTTTCCGGCTGACTACAATATGGTTGTCTTCAAGTCTAACGTAAATAAGTTCTTGATGAGCCGTTCCATATAAGTTATCAAATTTAACAAATTTTCATTACTAATGATTATTATATTGTCCAATTTCTACTGTACACTCTTTAACCCTTATCCTTGAGTGGCCTCTTGGCCTTGATAATGAGTTGATACCTATGAAAAAAAAAAAGAAAAAGGCCAATGTGAACAAGTTCTAATTGAATCGCCCCCCTAAGTAATCCAAGTTTCAAAATTCCCACTGTTTACTATGCTAAAATCACAATGACTAATGTATACCTATTAACCCTTATCCTCGAGTGGCCTCTGGGCCTTGATAAGTGGTGACACCCTTGTAAAAAAAAAAAAAAAAAACCTATTTTGAACGTCGGTCTTATGAGATCTAAGAATCCAACATCAACATAAATAAACACAAGGCAGTAGACCACTTTCCACCACAAAATTGACCAATCAATTTGTTTGAAAAATGGAGCAAAAAACAAACAAACAAACAAACAAACTAAGTCTCCTGCTGGAAGAGTTATTAGTAAAACAACAGAAATACACCCATACATTAAACTACAAAAAAGCTGAAATAATTGAACCTAGCAGCAACGTATCATATAATGTTGACGAACTATCGCCCATAATACAGAGATAAAGAAATCTCTGTAGACTGGCTAACAAAATTATTGCCTACTATGAAAAGGAGAAAATAATAATGGCTGCCCAAATAAACGCTTGATTATCAAGGTTTTTAAGAGGGTGAATAAGCTCAACAACGTCAATAATGCAGATTCATCTAAGCAGAACTAGGATTGAATCACCCATACAAACCTGTGATCTGTTTGAATGCAGTAATGCTAAAATGGGAGTTTGTAAACATCGACACTAGACTATCTTTAAAAATAATGAACATCTCCCCACTAGACTACATGTCATAATATTGCATAACAAATGTTGTAACAAGTCCCATGAACATATGCCACAATTAACTGTTCGAAATAATTTATAAACTATCTACTATTGCAGCTAACGAAGAAAACAGAAAATATAAATAGCAAACGGATCCCATCAAACACAACATAGTGATATTGGAGAGTATAGAAAGTTGTAACCCTAATGAACGTCATTGTCACTAATTGTTATAAGAGGAAGAAAATGACTAAATACTAAGGTTCTATGTACGTCATTAAAAGAATCAGTAATCGTAAGTAGATCACTAGTATTCCAGTAATCATAGAATCAATGCAACGGATGGAAAACAATGTGGAATATATACCAACTGAAAATCATACAACGTTAATCAAGTACAAGACAGATACACTTAATTGCACTTATTGTTAAAATAGTTAAAATTTCACACTATTCTCTCTCTCTCTTTCTCTCTCTCACTCTCTCTCTTTATATATGTATATATATATATATATATATATATATATATATTTGATACTTATATTATAAAATCAGATATTTAGAAACTATTTTTAGTGTTTGCTTCAACTGTGCTTAATAGAGGATTAGATCTTAATGTATTTATTAATATTTATTTAGTGATGAGACAATTCCAATATTTTTCCCGACTCCGATACAATTATCGATTCCGTACTAAATTCCCGATGTCGATTTGTTTTTTGTAGGTACATATCTTTGCAATTCTGATATCGATATTGATACCCGAAAAAGTTCCGGTTTTTTACATTACTGATTCCGATAAATCGTCCCAACACTACTTGATTATGTTAGTTTTACGAAAGTCCTCTAAGTGTTAAGCAATATATATATATATATATATATATATATATATATATATATATTTATAGTAATTTATGAAAATGTATATGGAAATTAAGCTACATAGAATATTCCGCATTTCTTTCTCCTGAGAATTCGTCAGGCTTATGCGAAAAAGTTGTGGTTATCGCGTTTATATATATATATATATATATATATATATATATATATATATATATATATATATATATATATGCACATGCTATTGAATTTTACCCATTAGCTGATTAGGATGGGTGCGGAGGCAACTAGGAAGCTGATTGGCTAACTAAAAAATTCAATAGCGTGTGCGTATTTATAAACACGCGATAACCACAACTTTTCGCATAAGCCTGACGAATTCTCACGAGAATGAAATATATATTTTTATAACTAACTACCTAGCTCTATCTATGTATTGGGCGGTCTTGAAGTGAATACTGAAAATTTACGCATAAAATTATCTTCGTATATTAATTTATGTGATTAAATGAAGTATATATGTAAACTGAAGTATATATATATATATATATATATATATATATATATATATACATATATATATATATATACATATATGCATACATATATATATAGGTGTGTGTGTGTGTTTGTGTTTCACGGCTTATTAAGAATGTGAATAGGGAATCGGAAAAATGTAATCTTTTGAGGTGTCGTTATCGAAAAAAATGTGTCTGTCTCCGATTTCAAAAAAGATTGCTTTCATTATCTTTTTTAAAATATATATTTTTATCTTCAACTGTTGGTGGTAATGATAAAACATTAAATATTAATTGATTTTAAGTTACCAGTAAAGCTAAAATCTATAGATCACCTTCTCATCAGTGTGTTGTTTCGTTTGAGAAAATATATAAACACATGTTAACATGTATTTTTTTCGGTAATCTGGAAAAACAACAACATTATAGTTAGATATCTAGATATTTCTAAAGAATCGGAATCGAGACAGGGGTTTATATCGGAACCTGGAATTTAGTACGAAATCGGTAATTGTATTGAAATCTGGAAAAATATTGTAATCGTCCCACTATTATATATATATATATATATATATATATATATATATATATATATATATATATATATAGAGAGAGAGAGAGAGAGAGAGAGAGAGAGAGAGAGAAAGAAAGAGAGAAATAAAAAGGAACACACCGAGATGTGTTCATCAAGATTTCGTCTTTATTTCGAGATTTCCCCTGGGTGAAATAAAGATGAAACGTTGATGAACACATAACTCGGTTTATTCCTTTTGTTTCTCTATTTTGTCAAAATACTATTTCCACTATTCTCATCATATATTTATACATAGACATATATTTATATATAGATATATAGATAGATATAGATATTATTATATAAATATAAAGATCGATAGATTTATCCATAAATATAAGTATATTAGGTTGAAAAGAAAGTTCTTGCGGATTATTTAAATTTTGATTTCAAATTGTGTATTTTCAAATAAGTTTTCGATGTATACCTTCACTTGGCTTTATCTAATCGTTTTAATTACAATCGTTTTAAACTATCTATGTCTGCTTTTTAGAATGTTGATGGAAGAAAAGGAAATTCATAACAGTTTCTTATTTCAATTTAAGCTAGAGCAAAAAGCTGCTGAAACAGATCGCGATATTAACGAAGTGCTTGGCCAGGAACCAGTACTGAACACGCATCACAATCTTGGCTTTACAAATTTCGTGACGGCGACGAGAGTCTTGAAGATGATGGGCGTAGCGATCGGCCATCGGATGTTGACAACGATCAATTAAGAGCCTTTGTCTAAGCCAATCCACGTACAACTGTTCCAAAACTTGCCTCTAATTTAGACGTAACCAATAAGGCGATTCCCACTCACTTCAGAGAGATTGGAAAGACAAAAAAAAAAATTGATAAATGGGTGCCTAACGAATTTAACGATAACAAAAAGAAATGTGTCATGAAGTGTCATCTTCACTTATTTCACGCATCAAGAACGACCGGTGTTTCGATCGGGTTGTGATTTGCGATTATCAGCGAATTCTTTACAACAACCGGCGATGCTGAGCTCAGGTTTTAGATATCGACCAAACTCCACGACACTTCCTGATGTCAGAGTTGAACCAAAATAAGGTCATGCTAATTGTTTGAAGGTCTGCGGTCAGTTTTCATCCGTTACGGTTGTTTTTATTGCAAACGAACGCATTCAGTACGGTCATCAAATGGATAACATCTATCAGAAACTTCGACAACACCTAGCATTAATCTAGAGTAAAGTCATGATTATTTTTCCCGATAATGCCTTATCTTACGTTGTTAAACCGACCATGTAGAAGTTGAACGAATTGAGCTACGGAACTCAGTCTCATTCGTCATACTTCAGACCTTTAACCTACCGACTACCACATTTTCAAACATGTTCGACAACTTTCTGCGTGAGAAACGCTTACAAAACCATAAGCAATATACAATACGCTTTTAGCGATTTCATCGCCACCAGAACGCAAGATTTTTACATTACTGGCATAAATACATTGGTTTTGAGTTCGCAAAAGTGTGTTGGTTCTGATGGTGCTTATTTAAAGCAATCAGTTTTTTGTTTTGCTTAAGCCGATATATGGTCCTCTGACTTGAAAAGGTAAAAACCGCAAGAACTTTATTGTCATATGAATATATATATATATATATATATATATATATATATATATATATATATATATATATATATATGTATATATATATATATATAGTGGAAATGGTAATTAATAAAACTTGAAGAAAATGCTCAATACCGTTGTAGAGCAAATATGCGTTTTATTTTTTATTACCGTATCTTTCTGTTGAGTTATATTATTGCTTCAGCTACTTGGCCGTTTTTTCTGTAAAAGTCTGAGGATGCTACAGACGGCCAAAAAAAAAACGGCCACGTAGCTGAAACAATAATGCAACTTAACAGAAAAATACGGCAATATAAAATAAAACGCAAAACGTATATATATATATATGTGTGTGTGTGTGTGTGTGTGTGGTGTAAACTGAAGATTTAAGTCTACAAGTAGAAATTGGTAGCAAAGCGGCAAACGATCGAAAATCAACATGGCGCTTAGTTCTTTACGTTATTTTATGCTTTTCTTGTATTTTTCGCATATGTTATCGCTTTATCTACGTGTTTTTAATTTTATTTCTATCAATCCAAGCAGGAGAAACATCCTGGAGGTAATGAGAGATTCGATTTGTCAAATTTATATTTTTTTTATCTAAACGAAGTGGAAAGACAGTTTCTGGTTCTCTCTTTCAGTCCTCCCTCGATTCAATACCAGTTATACTACTACTACTTCTCATTCTTATATAACATGTAGATATTACTTCCTCGTTTAGTATCAATAGCTTTCTTTTTTGTTGCTTTCTCATCTCATCATTTTTTTTAATCTTACGTATCTTTCGTGTTTCAATATGTACTTTTTTTTCTATTTTCTTCTTCCTATATATTATATGGTCCTCTTTCTAAACATCTATCTCCAGCATGATTTCTCTATATATCTGAATTATACGCACTTATAATTATTTAAACAGGATACATCTTTGTCTTAGATAGTTAACAGATATAAATGATGAGAATAACGTATGAAACAACCGTCTCTATTTATATCATTAATTTACCCAAAGGCATTTCTGTTTAAATAACAAATAGAGAATGTAAATGTAAACAAAATAGACAAACAGGATAAAAACAGGAAAATATCAGAGAGGGATACTGTACATGAATTAATATTTTACCTTAACTTTTAATAATACTTTTTTGTAAAGACACATAATGTATCGAACACATGAGTAAATATAAATCTATAGATCTACATGTGTTTTCTAAAATACGTATGGCAATTACACTACACAGAATTTTCCACGCTTAATTCCCGGGAGCTTTTGTCAGGTTTAATTAATCAATAAATACATAAAAAAGGAGAAAATACTCAAGTATAAAATAAAATGTAAATAAACCTCCAAATAAAACTAAGTCATCTGGATTAAATAGAAAAGACCATAACTAAGATAACAAAGAAACAAGTGTGCGCGGTCTCATACGGTACATTAAGCGGGTGGTTGAATAACTACGAATCTGATTGACTATGTAGCGCACCCAGTAAGACAGGTATATATAAAAACATGGTACAACTCCAATCTATGCAATAACCTGGCGAATCCCAACGTTGATAAAACGCGGAGAATTCTGTGTAGTTAATTGCTATATATATATTTTCAAATCTGACTATCTTACTCAACTTAAGTATCGAGCAATGTCGAAATAAATACTGAAAATATTTACAGCAAACTATATTTAGATACATAAAATAATAATTAAAAAAAATAATAGTAACACACACACACACACACATATATATATATATATATATATATATATATATATATATATAGGATAGGTTATAAAATACCAAATTGAGTATGAGCAAGGGAGGAAGTTTAAAAGAGATGTAAAAGTTACCGTTCAATATTGAGATTCAATAGAAAGCGGGCGGTCGTAATATAATCTATATAAAACAGGAAAAGGTGCAAGTGTGCGCATTTTAACACAAGGTAAGTATGCAGACAGAAAAAAATGTTCAAATGGATAGTTGAAAGGTATTGTTAATATCGAACTACATAAAAATGAAGTGTACAATGTGATCTATGATCATTAGAATGAAGTATTAAGAATCAGTTAATACGAAAGTTAAGCCGTGGAATGTTCTATTCGAATATTATTTAAAGTGAGAAACAAAATAGTCGAATTATTCTTTTACAGTCATTTTTATAAAATTCAACTTTGTCTTAGACGTTGTGAAAATGAGCACATACATATGCACATACGTGTTATCTTTATATAGTAGAGTATACACAGAGATCTGGCCATGTGAACTACTGCCTACAAATTGTGTGATATATCAGAACTTATATATATATATATATACATATATATATATATAAATTTATTTATATCTCTCTCCATATGTGTATAAATATATTTATAAATATATATATATATATATATATATGTATATCATATATACATATATATGTATATATATATATATAGAGAGAGAGATACATATACATACACACACATATATACACAGAAAGAGTAAAAAGAGAGAATTTTGTAGCAAAACTCGAGTGGTAATAGCCCGATGAACCTTTCCTTTTTTTAATCAGGGATTAAACCAAGTGATTACAGTGAAAATATTATTGGATTTTACATTTATACTTGATTATAAAAATCAAACATGGCTGTCTCGGAAAACATCACATTGTTCCCCTAGCAGATATATAGCGATTTTTAACTAGCGTTTTGCCTAGTTGCATGAATAAAAACATGTGTATCGTTTAATTGTTTATTTTTGTACATTGAAAATTCATTTTTCTCAGAAGAATTCAAGCGTTGATTATATGGTTCCAATAATCAAACCAATGTATGATATTGTGGATATCACGGCTTTACCTGGTCTGTATTCTTACCATTGGAGGAAACAAAGTTAATTTGGACATAAAATGAGTATATATTATCATTGTATGGTTATCATCCAAGCATTACATATTTTTATTTTTCTTCTTTCGTAGATATCAGTTGGGATTTCATGTTTTATACGTCCAAAAAAGACATATGAAAATAAACCAACGTTTATAAAACAGGCATTAAGAGAAATACAAATGAATTCAATTTAATTAAACGAATATATAAGAAGTAATTTATGACTGCTCTTCCTCTATCAAAAATATAAAAAGAGTTAATGAAAAATATCAAATGAGAAAAGGAAAGAAACCCCGAAAATAAAACGAAGCAACAAATGATAACGCTAAAAAGAGAATCAGATTTTTACGAAACAAGGCGGTTGTAACGCGGCGAAACGAAACAAGACGGAACAATATAAGACAGCACAATTCGCGTTTTGAATTCACTTTTGTGCCATACTCCATTTGTTTTCATGTTGAAGAGACAGAATTTGATTTTTGTTTCTTTGCTTTGGCAAGATGAAATTTTAGTCTTAAAATATTTTATTTCTGCTTTCTTTGCGTTAGCTCGGATTTTAGTCTCTATTAGTGTTATTGTTTTTGTTTTTTCTATTTCTATTTTCCTCTAACGATTCGCTTTGCGTTGGTTCTGTAGAAGAGGAACACTGAGAATTCAAAGGGAAAAAGATAATCAATACTAATAATTGGTTTGCCCTTGTAGGAATGTACATGGTTCAGGTGGTGGTCGTAGGCAGCTGAATGCTACGTTGGGTAATGCAAGAAGCATTGGATCTGCATCACAGGGCGGAGTATTGCTCATATAGCAAGGCGCATGCAAAAAGCGTACCAAAATATGCGATCTAAAATATTAAATCTTTATAAAATATAGAAATGCTACACTATCTTTAACTCATAGTGTTACAAGCAAAACTATTAAGCGAAAGAGAGTAATATATGGGTGACTTGTTTAGTAAATAATGAATTACAGCTCATTATTAAAAATAAATAAATATAATTCTTTATACCACAAATTAATTCCATAACTAATGCATATCATGTGTGTATTGTATTTAGTATATAAAAAGTATCCTCAAAGAAATTTCGATTAACTGATATTTCATGATAGTAGATTTAAAATATCGATGCTTATGATGTTTGTCAAATATTATATATATATATATATATACATGCATTGAAATATATATATGCATATAAACACACGCATATATATATATATATATATATATATATATATATACATTGACATATATATATATACATATAAACACGCATATATATATATATATATATATATATATATATATATATATCAGTGAGAGAACGATTAAAACTGTCCTGGTTCCAATACAATCACAGATCATCTACTAAATTCCCGGTGTCTATAAAATTAAGGATTCCAATTCTTTGTAAAATTTAAAATATTTAAATAGTGATTTATTGTTATTTATTTACATTTTGTAATTATTGTAAAACTCTTTGTAATGTCTGGATATATTTTTGAATTTAGCAGTGGAGGACTATGTTGCAGAATACAACTTACTAAACTTGTTTTCTTAGTATTTTACTTGTAATTGATTGAAAATCGTAAGAAACAGATAAAGATTTATTATTTTTTTAAATTCTGAAATGTAATTATTAGTATATGAAATTCTATTTGATTGTTTAAAAAATACTTGGAAATAGTCGACGGTTGGTACGCAAAATGTATATATATATATATATATATATATATATATATATATATATATATATATATATATATATATATATAAATGAATTAATATTTAATAACCTCACAGTCACACCGGGTTACGCAAATAAAATTAACATAAGGTTGGTGATTGAAGGCAAACGCGGCCGTTCCATTAGCTTGACAAGCTCCCGTCCACCATCTCGTGTCGTTTACTTATGCCAGTGCTCTGTACTGCTACCTACATTAAAACCCATCGACCAATGCTACTCACCTGTAAGAGACAATCGACATTACAAGACAGTAGATATCGGTCGCTGACCGATTGGATCTGCTTTTATACGCATTGGTGACATTGTTCGTCATTTCGGCCGCGAGCACCATTAATGCCATCTCAAAGTAACCGCTGGAACGTCATTTTAGAGACCATTAGTGTCAGGCTGGACATCAATTCGAAGTCCTAAAGTGTTGCTGGTGTCACGTGTGGCTTAATGTGAAATTTCGAGGTAACCACTTATCACACAGAGGGTGTCGGAATGCTGGGGAAAGGGGTCATTTAGATACTTGCGTGTCATAGTTAAAAAGCCGGGATCTTTCACCAAGCTCGCTAAAGTGGTTGCTCCGGCTTATAGATCACGAGGGAATGGGATAGAAGGAGAAGTGGGATAGAGAAGGAGAAAGAGAGGGAGAGAGGAAAAGGTAGCGGTCGGCCATATTTATAATTGTTTTATATGTACATTCTCCAAAAAATAACTTGTTTGCGAACCGAATAGTCCTATCAATATCCGTTTGTAATATTTCTGTTTCTACGATTTTTTAAAAATTTTAAATGTCTTAGAAGATATACCTGTTCTATAAGGGATGCATTAAACATGAGAATTGTTGAACTCTTTAATCGCAACAATCATGTCGAACATGTTAACATTATTAGCGAAGATAATGCTGAATCTGACGTTGCTGATTAGTGGTTTAGAAAGAGTTGCAGTTGGACTTGTACGAATGCTAGAAGTCAAAGATGTGACGTAATCGTGCTGACATACCGGTTCTCGCTACGCCACCGAAGTCAGGTCAATATCAGTCGAGTGATAATTTGTGAATACGAGGCGCCGAATGTCAGCAGATTAGGTAACGCCCCTGAAAAGAAATCTAAAAAGAAATAATGGCGCCAAGGAATCAGATTATTTAATCTCCAAAAAATTAATAGTCTTGATTAAGGAAAACTGTGGAAAAAAGATTATGTTGATTTCGTAAGTTTTAGAATACTAGGAGGCGAATTACTTACTCTCTGAGACAGCTGAAAAAGAGTGTAAGGTCTTAGAAGATGTGTAATTGTGTTAAGTTTTATTGATGATATTTGTTTGATTCAAATTCGCCTACGTTAAATGACATATAGTATTAATCGCATTAAACTCAATGGTAAAATCTCTATAAAATTGTTGAATTTAAATCTTTCTGAGAACTCATTTATATATATATATATATATATTTATTTATTTATTTATATATTCCTTTCTCCCTTCTGATTTTCTTTTTGACTGCCACTTCTTTCTCCTTCATTTTAGTTGCCACCTTTTTTTTACATGGAGGTTACCACTTATCAAGGCCCAGAAGCCACTCTGGGATAATGATTATTGCGTGTACAGTAATCAATGGGATAGTGTTGTAGTATTCGTTAGTATTGGAGATTTGATGAAGTGCCATTACTTAAGGGGGTGGTTCATCAGGAATTTGTTTATGTTGGACTTGAAGACACCCAAGTTGAAGTCAGGCGGGAAACAGACAAGCGGTAGAGAGTTCAGCAGGCGTGCAGTTCTAAGAAAGAAGCTTTGTTCATGGAATTTTCGTTTTGATTTAGGCACATATAAAAAGTGGGGAAAAGTATTGATAGTGGTTTCAGTTAGACAGGGGGTTTATCGTGAAAGATTGGCGAGAGGGGGGGCCGAGATAGGGACTCAAACAGGCACTGGCCATGGAAATAACGATAAAACAAAGACACGCTCGCAACGTCTCTTCTGTGGGAGAGAGGTTGCATGGAAGAGAAAAGGGCATCCCCAACTAAGCCACGAAGTCTATTTTGTACTCTGTCAAGGCAGGACAGGCTGTTTTTAGTAGCTCCTCCCCACATGTAGCAGCAGTATTCCATCCTTGGGAGTACTTGGCTTTTATATAGATAGAGAATTGCATCAGTAGTGATATATCTTCTGGACCGGTATAAGGATCCCACCATTTTTCCAGCGACCTGGGCAACACATTTGATATACGTGTTCCTTTTCAGATCAGGAGTAAAGGTCAAACCCAGAAGCTTATAAAAACATGCACTCCCTAGACGAGAGCGATCCATTTCAATTGATACCAGATGGGGATCGGAGTGTTAATGATGTAAAGATAGGAACTTGGTTCTAGATTATTTTTTCTTCTTTCCATCTTTCTGAGTCTAAAATATCACTTCCGTATCACCCCTCCCACTTCTAGCTAGCGATTTAATGTTTTATTCTTAAAAAAAACAAAACACTTTTCTCTTTTTCATTAAAGGATCAGCTGTGGTGAATAACGTATATACTTTATTTCTGTTGCCTGACGACGAGCGCTTGGTTTTTAATAAACCGATCCTTACGAAACTTTAGAATGTTCAGTGTAGCAACTATGTTATACATGTCTATATAAATAAAAATATTATACTTTGCTTTGTTATTGAGCACTCTTGATAATCTCGTCATTATTCATGGGTTGTATCCTTTAAATACCTTTAACTTGGTATATATATATATATATATATATATATATATATATATATTATAAGAGCAAGTAGTACAAAAAAATGTTAAAAACACTTTCAAAAAGAGTTAAAACATATTTAATTTGAAAAGGAAACACTAAATAAGTGGATAGTCCTTAATCCGCGTTTCGAAGAAATTCTTTCCTTCTCATCAGAGGGTAGGATTTAGCAAAATGCAGGATCGGATTTTGCTTGCAAAAGTATTCGATGAAACTACAAGTAAGTCAAAGCTCTTACTTGATAACAAAAAGTGAAGCAGAGGGAATATGGTGAAGAAAAAAGTGATTTCACGTGAATTGATAGTCTGGTGAAAGGTAAAGTATCCAATGACGGTAAAATCCAAATATGCAAATCCAAGAAAGTTAGTTTAATTTCCATTAGCACAAGTAAATTCCAAGAGAATCGTGTAATTAGAAGATGGTCCAATATATATATATATATATATATATATATATATATATATATATATATATATATAACACAACGCTGTACATATTTTGGAATGACAAAGCCTTTTTTCTCTTTCAGAAATAGAACAGAGATATCCATTCCATAACAAGCATATTGTCACATGTTACGCTGGCTTTTTATTTTCTCCAATTTAATCATCCCGAGGAAGTCTTGAAATAAAGACGAAACATCGCTGAACATATAACTTGGCTTGTTTTATTTACATCTTACTATATATATTTATATATATATATATATATATATATATATATATATAATGAAACTTTTACCCTCATATATTCATTCAATAGTCTCAAAGTAGATATCTAAGAAAACTATACTTCTCAACTAGTTTTAGTTTAATAGACACTACCGTTCTTTTTTAGAATGACTGGTTGAGCATCATGAACAGGCATGGCGGTGCAATGTAGTAATGTAATGTGAAGTAGGCTTTTCCTTTAAAAAAAGTCTGACTTTGCATGAGTAAAAGACAAAATGACTAAGCATCAGTAAGAAAGAAACTTGCTATAAAGTGCATTATGACTGTAACTAATGCGATGATAAAGCATATGCATTTATACACGAAATGCATTTAATAATTGTCGACTGAATTCGATATAGATTAGACACGCTTAAAAGCCTTGCTCTAGTCGAGAGCAATTTAGATATTAGTCTTATACTACTAATGTTCTATAATCCATAAAAGCAGATATTGAAGTTGTCGACTTCCCTCATTGTGGGACATGGTTAACGCTGTTGGCGGGTTATTTTTTCTCTCAAGATATTTACTCATGAAAACGACAACTGTTTTACTTTTCAAATGCATGTTTTGTTTTTTTTTGCGCGATTACTCCGTCTATATTTGAATGGATTACTATACTAAACAGCTTCAGAGAGCTGTTAAGAAAAGAGCTTCAGAAATGACAAATTATCCGTTATGCTGTCTGTAGGGAATTCTAAGGAATGCATGGGCGAAACATATCTCAGCAGTCACAGTTATCTGAAAAAAAAGAACAAGTTTACCTTGTTCTTCTAAGAAGAGCAAGCTGAAACTCATGGTGAATGAGTTTCAATCTCTGCCAAGTTTAAAAATACATTAGTGAATCCACAAACAGAACTCAATCAGCAACTTGTATAGGTAAGTATGTCTGCAATTACTATACCAGTCTGTGTAAGAGTATGGTAAGCTTGGACAATCATCTGTGGTACGCTTACGTGTAAATCACATAAACAAGAGATGGCAATATTCTATATCGAGTTGGCTGCCACCACGTATATATATATATATATATGATGAGTTGTGATATAATGCAACATGTAGATGACTATATTTTAAGCCCCCCTCCCTCCTCTTTTGGTAGAGCACTGTCATGAATATATCTCAATCGCTACTTATTTGGCTATAAAAGCGAGGCTTGCTGTTTGTTTTGAAATGAACAAGAAGTTCGAGCACTGTAAGCGGTGGGCAAGCGTTCATGTAACTGGACATTTGTTTAGGTCATTTGTAAGGACCGATTCCATAAGACGATGGGTAGAAGTGCCGACTATTAACGCAATGGTTGTTGGTTCAATCCCCAGCTAAGGAAAGGTGCTAGTCTAGCCGCACAGATGAGTTGTGATACAGCGAAACAGTACTGTATGTGGATTAAAATATATATATATATATATATATATATATATATATATATATATATATATATATGTTTTATTCTAGCTTTTCATGCTTCCGCATTAACTAGCACACGAAATGATACTTACTGTTGGGTGGGATATTCGAGCTTTTATTCCACTGACTAATATGTTATCTCTAAACTAGCATCAATTAACACGGAATGCAAGAATAGCAGTAAAACGGTCAGAGTGTATTCTAACGACGGAAAGTTATTGATGTAGCATTTCGCTATTTGATCGTCTTAGTGTATATTTCCCAGTCCGAAATCAACTTCAATAATCTTAACCGGGCTTAAAATCAGAAATATTAATAATATATTTTACGCAGTGAAACATCATTGTTTCATCCTTTATGCAATTAAACACTTTATAAGAAAGCTTAATGTATATGCCCCCAGATCTGGCATAATACAGAATATAAATAGTCTCTTCCCCTATGTCACATGGTTGTGAATGTAGATTTAAATAACAGGCTGTAATGTCAAAGATCACTTTGCAATTCGGATCAAATTCATTAACCCGTAGTAGTAGTTATCATTTCCTCTAATTAAGATTACGTACGAATAAACCACTAGTGTCTGTAAGTAATAACAAATAAATATTAAATATAAACATATTGTATGTATATAGAATATGACGTACGCATATTACGCATATTCAGATAATTCTTTGTAAAGATAAATACAGGGTAAGCCGGATATAAGAGATCCCGAATATAAGAAAACGGATATAAGAGATATTTTCTCTCGTCCCAAATTAGAAACTGTGTTAATGTACAGTGTAACCCGGATGTAAGAACCCCAGATATAAGTGTCACCCCCATATAAGAGAGGTTCAAGGACCAGAGAGGAAGTCTCTAATATCTGTGTTAAACTGTAATCATTTAAGTTTCCTTTCAAGGTAAAACCGTTGTAAGGACATATAAGTTTTTACTGAACCAATGTTGAAAAGTTCTCTCTTTTTGAGTCATCAAACTCTCCTCAAAGATCAAATGTCTCTGATTAAAGAATGATACGACTATTTCCTATACGTTTTTTGTATAGTTTGTATCCGTATCTATGGACACAAAGATGTCCGATAAAAGCAAAAGGAGACTGTTATCTGTCCTTTAATTCCTACGATAGATAGTATAGTTTTTTTAATCCATGCAGATAATTCTTGTTTGAGATGAAACATATATTTCCGGATATTGAATATATTTAATATAAATATTTTATATGTAGGCGTGTGGCGGTATAAGTGGGAGTAAATTGAGCACATAATAATCTAATTACCTGTATTTACACGAAAAAAAGCCGTATGAGAATAACTTCAATTACATAAATTGCCCCAGAGAAAAACCTGCATAGCGCCCGAAAACTGGAGAGTAGTCTTTTTCTTTCTCTTTCAAAATCGACCGCAAACGAAAGGCAAGTTCATAGCGAGGTCAGTGAAATAACGCTATGCTGGATTGCACATCGATAATCTTGATTGTTAAAGCTGAAATTTTATTCAGGAAAATACATTAAAACTAAAAAAAAGACTTTCAAAAGAAGAAAAACAAATTAAGTGGAAAAATAATTTATAAAGCAACAAAAATTAACTCATAGAAAACTTAGAGACAATTCAGATTAACAGACGTAAATGGTAATTTCAAATGAAAAATTACAACATTTCTTTTTAAATTTACAAGTAAAAATAAATGCAAAAAGTTATGCAAATGTCGGCAAGCAAAGGCATTGGAAAAGCAAAATAATAACTATCTAAATATGGAGGGTAGAAAATGTCCGCCACAATTATTTAAGAAAAAAAAAGAGAAAGATCCATTAGAGAGTAGTTTGTCAAGATATGGCCTTGCCCAACAAAAAGAATATATTACAGAAAATAACCGAAGCGTACGAAGAGCGCAGTGCTCCGTCAGATTTCACTAATCACGCGACCTGTAGAAGTGCTATTTATCAACTTTCTAATGACATTTGACATTTTAACATGGAAAAACCATGAAATTACTGCAGCAACACATGTGTCCAAGTTGTCTATCAATACCCACAGATACACACTTGCATTAAGGAAAGTGTGACAGAGAAATTAAAAAAATGTAGCTAGCTTGCTATCTGGCGAGTCGTTGCCTGCAAAACTGAAACTTTCTGAAATATTCTAAATTTTATACATTTCTTTGAAAAATGAACATTAGTGTATTACCCAAATAATCAAGCATTATGATACTTCGTTGCAAATTACAGACGCATCATACACACAAACACACACACACACATATATATATATATATATATATATATATATATATATATATATATATATATATATATATATGCATATGTACTAAAATATATACACACTAATTTGCTGTATCCCAGCTCTTCAATGCAGATATACTATGGATCTCCCAAGCCATGATTGCGAAAAATAGGCGGTATATATATATATATATATATATATATATATATATATATATGTTAGTATCAAAGTATATATATGGCAACACAAAGACATACTTGTACATCCTTGACAGTCGAACTCCTATTTAAATCTACATAGATCTCATAACCTTTAGTTTTTATTGAGAAAGTATTGGCACTATCAACAATCTCGTAAAATTCAACGGATATTTTAACCTAATATATATATATATATATATATATATATATATATATATATATATACTCCATGAATATTATAAAACTATCAAATAATTTAACCTCGTATGAAAATAAACAGTACGAATAATACTAAAATTGTAGCACATAAAAAATATAAAAAGCGCTTTAAAGATTAGTTTCGTATCCACAACTTAAATACATAAGTTTTAGATTTGGCCGTTTTAAGCATATTATAGAATATAAACATTAATTGAATAAAGTAATATTATCATATACATATTTTTAGTGGACTAAAACGTTTTTTAGAATTATTTTAACTCGTACTTTATCTAAAACGTTATTAGCTTTACCATTAAAACTAACACACACACGCATACACACACACATATATATGTATGTGTGTGTATGTCTGTGTGATAGAAACGCATAAAATGCTATTAATGTTTAAGATACTGAATAGTGTTTGTATTAGATCAAATCAAAAGCAGTGTAGCCGGGTTTGCCGAGCTCCTAATAAGCCAGATACTCAATATCTGCAAGCAATGTTGCGTGTTATACTGCTTCACAACTTTACATGTAATATGAATTACATTTTTTCCTCTTCTTAGTAATTGTAAATGGACTTTATTTTATATGCAAATCCATTTTTTTCTGGAATCCTTCCCTTGATCTGTTTTATGTCAAATCAGAAATGGCGAAAGGTTCTTAGAAGACTTCATGGAACACTGCCAAAACACCAAAGTAATATACGTGCGCAAAGTGTCCACAAATGATCGTAGGCTTGTACTGAGAAATTGTGAGTCTTTTTTTTTCTATTTTCTCCATGCGACGTCGTATATTTCAAAGCGGCTTTGATTGTCAGTCTCAGTTATGAGTACCAATCCATCGTTACAGGTCGTAAAATTGCCTTTAAAATAAACGATGCGTATTAGGTTTGCATTTTAAAAGGAGCCAATATACATTATAAAAATTTTGATCATCCTTCAGTCTTTTGCGCATTATTTGAAAGGTTATGATTTTCACTGCTAAACGTACGGTGGATATCTTTTTATTTCGATGCTCCAATTATTTCTAGTAAATAATTTATACGACGACATGTAACGCTTACATGAAAAATATATTATTGCTATTGGACTGCTTAGGCTTAAATCTGGGGGAAAAACAGTTTGCCTGGTACGTGCAGCTTTTAAAAGAAAATGCTTACTCAAATCCGAGTGTTACGTATCGAAGAAAATCCTGGTCCAAGTTTGACCGTGAGGAATCGAAGAAAATGCTAGTCTAGGCTTTAACATGGCGAATAAAAAAATATATTTATGAATTTAGCTTGACATAGAAAAGAAAACTACCGCGACGTAATAGGTCAAATGCTATTTCAAAATTAAGCGAGACGTACCAGAGAAAATGTACCGTTAGTCTTCATGTTAATTATTTCTTTCTTTAGCACGCCACACAATTCTTATCTAGCATTTTGTCTCATCTCACATTTTCAAAAATCTGACTTAAGCGTGACGTAATGAAATAGAACATCACTTAATGACGTAATGAAATAGACCATCAATTAATGACGCAATGAAATAGAACATCACTTAATTACGTAATAAAATAGAGCATCACTTAATGACCTAATGAAATAAAGCATCACTTAATGACGTAATAAAATATAACCACTTAATGACGTAATGTAATAGAACATCACTTAATGGCGTAATGAAATAGAACATTACTTAATGGCGTAATGAAATAGAACATCACATAATGACGTAATGAAATAGAACATCACTTAATGACATAATAATATAGACCATCACAATGATGTAATGAAATAGAACATCACTTAATGACGTAATGAAATAGAACATCACTTAATGACGTAATGAAATAGAGCATCACTTAATGACGTATTTAAATAGAGCATCACTTAATGACGTAATAAAATAGAACATCACTTAATGACGAAATTTAATTTACTCATGACGTAAAAAACAGAACATCACTTAATGACGTAATAAAATAGAACATCACTTAATGGCGTAATGAAGCAGAACGTCACTTATTGACGTAATGTAATAGAGCATGACTTATTGACGTAATTGAATAGAACATCACTTAATAACGTAATGAAATAGAACATGACTTAATGACGTAATGAAATAGAACATCACATGACTGAAATAGAACATAACGCTTAAATCTGAACGACGCTTTTAAAAAATGCGAGTTCAGACTCCAATATGGTGTATGAAATACAAAGTGATTTAAAGCATAAGCGTGGCCTAGTAAAAAAATAAACGTCATGTTTAAGTCTGAAATAAAGACATGACACCTTTAATTAAAATACTATTTCAGTCTAAAGTTTGACATCACCGAAAAAGCTAGTTCACATTTAAGCGTGGCCTATCAAAGAAAACGCCATTTAAAAGTAAAGAGTGACGTACTCCAAATAATTGTACAACTGACTTATTCTGAACTAATATTTTCTTTAAAATCTGCTAGTTCACACTCTTGCGTGATGTTGCAAACATAATGCTATTTTGATTGCTTGATGTACCAAATAAAATACTTCTGTATTTATCTCTTTCCCACGGCATGAACTTGTAACACAAAAGTTTGAAAATTGGAATAGAAGAGACAGCGTCTCTAACGAGTCACACTCTAGCCTGCAAAATCTTCCTGTGCAGCCGCTTTGGCATTTCCCGTAAAAGAGATTCAGCCGATTGGTAATAAACTAAGAAAGCACTGCATGTGAGGGTTAACCTCCTTAAACTACACCAGAGCATCCACATATCGCAATCAACAGGGAGAAAGTAATGTGAGAAATAGATTACACTGTTAGAATTGGTGCCGATGAAAGAGTCCGGCTGTGCTGAAGTTCATCTCGTTTATGATAGCAAAGAATTTAATGATACGTGATGTAGTAAGGAAAGTGCTAATTTAAACTTAGGCGTTATGCACCATATAAAACTTTATATAACCAGGGAAACAGGACGCCTCACTTACGTCTAAACCAGCTTTTTTGTTTTTTATATGTGAGATTAAAATTTTAAATAAGGTTTTAATCACTAAATACATTTATTGGATTAACTAATGCCCGAACTTTTGTATAAGTCAGACGATTTGTTTGTTGCCTTAAAATTTGAAACATACAGATTATTATTCCACGCACGCATTGGATCGTTGGATGAAGGATTGAATTCGCTTTACATTTTTTCTTAGTCGTCCTGGCATGCAAGTAGGGAAATTGGTATAATAGCGAGGAACATTCTTCACTGTTTGGTAACAAAACAGGAATCATCTTATACATTTATACCAATTTCGCACTCGAGTGGATGTATAAAAATATTGCTAGCTTATACAGGTATTATTTAGAAATACAAATATTGGGAGAAATTAATACTCCCTGGCTGAGTCAAAAACATTCCACAATTACAAAACCATGCCTTTAAACTTAAATTTTATTCAGTTGTAACATCTAAGAAAGGTTGTTGGTCCAGGTACAGTCCTTGCAAAACGGTGGGTCAGTATTGCCTCCCGATTGGAAGCCAGTAGTTTACTCCTTTTATTGGGATGGTAACGTGGTTTTCCTTCAAAAGGGTCCGTGGTATTCATGGTGTTCACGGCAAAATTATGGTGCCTTTAATAAGGCATACATTGAGTCCCTTGGGACCCTAATTGAATTGATAAAAGTTCGCAAAGTGTTCAAATGATGCCTTTTTCTTATTGTCATATATTCCGCACAATATAAAAGTGCCCCTGTTTGTAGAGATTTCAAGTCCTCTTTTACCAAATATTTAGGTGAAATAAACATGATGAATTTGTTGCGGCCTCATGTACAATAAGGCATTCATCTCGAAGCCGACATTTGTGAGTCTCTCTGACCGGAAGTTTTCGTAGACTGAAAAAAATGGATGTTTACGAAAAGAAAGGCGCCAAGTAATTATCTTGGCCCATACAAATTAACGAATCACAGGCTGCCTACAAGAAATGTGCGTAGGCAGCTTAAAACATTGAAAATGCTAGTGTAACTTAAATTTCTCACAATATTTTCTAAAGCTTATAACAACGGGAATGCTATTTGCGATGAACTGATAAATTAGCACTATCGGTTAAGATAAAGATCTAATAGAATTTTCAGTGTTTATAGATAATATTTTATAAAAGGTAAAACAGAATTACAGGGTGCATTCTTATATTTTTACAACGGTTTATTCGGTTTCTATGTGCATGCATATTTCCGCTGATATCTCGTTAAGAAATTCAGCTTCATGGGACAATATTATCAATTAAACTTGGACAGATTCGAAAAACAATTCCTAAATCGTTTTGGTTTTTAGTGCCAAGAAAAAATAGTAGATATGAAATGTATTTATACACTGACACGAACTATATATTAATCCACTCCGACCAATTAGGAAATTCTCTATCTTTGTCCCTGTCTGTGTGTCGCTCTGAGAGAGAGAGAGAGTGAGAGAGAGAGACAGACAGACAGACAGACATACAGACAGAGACAGACACACAGACAGAGAGGGATAGTTGTATTCATACATATATATTCAGATGTTTACCTTGCTCGCTACTACACATTCTTAGTTAATTACTGTCTATGGATTTGCTTTATTTTTACTGTAATACTGTTTCTTTATGATTAGGACTTCAATCACTCCGACTACGTTTCCACCTGGGTTAGTCTAATTGACCTTAGAACGAAACTTTTTCAGATTATGGACGGAGTTCATATCCCATTTACACACATGAACTCTATATATATGTATATATACAAACTTACATATGCATCAAAACCATCCCAAACATTGTTACTGCAGTGTTGAACATAATCTAATTCCTTCGTTTAATTATACATGCTTTATATATATTTTCTAATTTAAATATGTTTATATATTTGTTTGTGTATATTTTAGTGCACAGGAGTTTAGCTGACCATTATTTAATTTGGAACACAGTCGTCTCAGATTAGAAGTAGGTATACGATGTCTATATTCAGTTTTATTTAGTTTTAAGCAAAAAATTTAAACAAAAATATTCGAAGTCACATAATCAAAACTGAGATATTTCTCATTTTTCTGAAATTTAAACAATATGCATTATGCATGGATTTAATAATCTTTCAGGCAATTATAGGTGAACCCATAATACAAATAAGATAGGTAACGTCAATTTATAATATTTCATAATACATCTGTTCAACAATTTCTTATAAAAAATATATCGAAAGATTTCAATATAACCTTTAATTAATGGTGAGTGTTGATAATTTTAAAATGGTGGCCTGGATTTTCTACAAAAATGATTTTTTGTTTGCGATAAATCTATTCGTGAATAGCGTATGAGAAGTTACTGATTTTCTTATTTTTTAGCCTTAAATATAATTATATTAAATTCTTTTATTCTGGATCAATTCTGAATTTTAAACATTTGATTATCACGTAAATCTATTGTTTCTTCCACATAATATTATGTGATAAATATAGCAATTAAGTATACATAGACTCTATCGACGCATGCTTCTACATATATCCATAGTGAAATTAAGTTTAGATAAAAATGAAGCCCGCCAGTGTAATAGAACAAATAAAATCAGAGAAAATAAATACCTGTTAAACGATTAGTCAGATATTAAGTAATGTAAACCAAAGAGAAAGAAGTACGATGAAACAAAATAAAAAGAAGGGGGCGTGATTTAAAAACAAAATGGCATCCACTAAAAATGAAAACGAGGCTGAGAATGCAACAATAAAAATAGAGTGATGAAAAAAGAAATAAACTATGCAATCTTTCCCTCGTTTAAAAGAAAAAAAATACATAATATCGATGAAGTAAAACTGAAAATATATATTAAAAAATTATTACAAAAGAAAAACTCTAAAATCGAGAGGAAATGATTTTCAAACAAAATGACCGACTGTAAAACGTAGATCTGATAACAAAAAACGAGAGCGAAAACGTACAAAAATAGAATTTGAAAAATATTGTTTAAAAGAAAGATTCTGGACATTCATAAGCCATACTTTATAAATAAAGGCAGATAGAGAATAAAGTAAAAAAGGAAATATATTAATGAAAGTGATAGATATAAATAAAAAAATAATAATGCGTATTGAAATTAAAATAGCCGAAAATAAAACAAAGTAATGTAAAAACGATTTTCAGAAGAAAAAACACAAAATGGATGAAAGGAGAAAAGTAAATATTAAAAATTATGTAAATATTTAAAAAAAAAAAAAAGACTTTCATAAATAAAGATTAAATATGAATAGGATATAAATAAATATAGAAATTATATGAATAGTAAATAAATGTTCGAACGAAACGGGAAAACACAAATAGCGAATTTAGAATTGGAAAGGTTTTGCATATAATGCTGATATCGCCATTTTGATTTATTTAAATTTTGAGGCGAAAAAGTGAAAACGAGGTTGAGAACAGAAAAAAAAACGTGGAAACGAGGTTGAGGAGAAAGAAAAGTGGAAACGAGGTTGAGAAGAAAGAAAAGTGGAAACGAGGTGTATAATGGAAAATTGGAATAAAATGAAAGAAAAAAACAAGGTAAAATGAGAGAATAAAAGAATATTAAATAAATGCTTTAACAGTAAAGTAAGGGAGTAATGTGTTCGTGGGCAACGGAGGAAATCGAGGAAGTTAAAATCGGAAATCATCTGCTTCTACATCAAATATGTCACTTATGCTTGTCAATATTCTTTTCAGCGTGAAACTTTCATGAAAGAAAACAATAATTTTCACCATTGCAAATTCCAACCTGCTATTTCTAATCTTTCCTTTCGTATCAGTTACTCGGTCTATGCTCATATGCATACTAGCCACAACATCTTTCTTTTGTTATTTTGTCCTCTAATCGGGAACCGTGTATATCATACACAGCTGCTTATAACCATGTCCTCTTCGCCGTTTCACCAAAACCACACAAACACAACATAATCTTTTTAATGGAACATTTATTAGCTTATACATGATTGACAATTGCAGGATATCAGAGAGAGATTTTTTAAACACAGACTTTGAAGAAAGGCAGAAAGATAAATAGATATAAATGGATTGTGTCGCGGGATATTTAATTAAGATCGTATAAACATCACCATTATCCATTGGGATTTTCTGAAGGGTGCTAAGTCTTTCCTTTATGTGTTATGTGATTGCTTTGCTAGAGAGAAGAACGCTTATATTTAACAGGAAATAAATAATTTCATCAACTACCCTTTATATTAAGGTACCCTTTATCGAATAAAATCCGTCAATCATGATCGCTATTCAAGCTCACGAATATAATGTCTTTGTGTGACACATAATGTTATAACAAACATATTTGCTCATAATTAAGAGACAATATGTAATGATAAAATGAAAATGTAATCATTATCATTGAAATAGTTTATTATAAACAAATTCGTAGGTCAAAATAAATAGAAATACTATTTACTTCAAACCTGGAAAGTAGGTAAAGGAATAGATATGGCGAAGAAAAATTCAAATTTATTTTACTTTATCTAAATTACTAAAAAAAATGAATCGCTTTAACAAAAAAGTTTTATTGAATATGTCTTACTAAATTATTTTACTGAATAAAAAATCTCCCTGACATAAAACAGCTTTATTTGTAAAATATTATATTTATTAAGACAATATATATATATATATATATATATATATATATATATATATATATATATATATATATATTTAATTAGAAACTTATTTTGGCGTGAAATACTGAGATCAATCACTAAGTTTCAAATTACATAAAAATCTGATATTTTACCGGATATTGATATAGAGTTAAGTACTGTGAATATACACACGCATACATATATATATATATATATATATATATATATATATATATATATATATATATATATATATATATATAAGAGTAGGTAGTAGTTTGCTTGAAGCATTGTTGGTAAAGAAATATATAGCATTTTTTTTTATTTTTAAGCTAAAGACAATGTGGGGAAGCCTTTTTCGTCTATCTTTCCTCGCCTCAATGAATAATTATTTATAACAAAGTTGCTGGTATGTCCGGTGTATGTAAAGTCCTTTTGAAAAAGTGAGGTCTCTTTCTCCCGAAATTAATAAAAGTTCCATACCACCCACGGATTTACATATACCGGACATACCATCACTTTGGTTATAAATAATTATACATTGAGGTGAGGAAAGATAGACGAATAAAGGCTAGACACTCCTCTACTCAAGCACACTCGTCTACATTTGTTTTTTTTTTCTTTCTTTACTTTCATAATTCCGGGTTTTCCTCGCATTGTCTTTGGCTTTAAAAATAAGCTTTATCTATTTCACTGATTATCGGGTCTACTGTTCTAATCTTGGGTGTCTTTCCATATGTTTTGGTCTATAAAACTTTCTAATATTGAGATTTGCCGTGTCGTACGAAAGAAAAATCATATAGAACATAGGAATCTGTGAGAAAATAGTCAATAATGAGTTATACTTGATAATTCTCTGGGTGTTGAACGTTCACCTTTTATTTTAGGTTTTATCTAGAATTCTATACAATTTCCTCGACTATAGATGACGGATTGAGAACAATCTTCTTCTTGGATAAAATTCTAAATCGCAGTTTGAAATTCAATAAAAAAAAACTTCCTAATTATAGCAGGATTAACTGGAAGAATTTTGAAGAATTTTGAAATTTACATAAGCCGGAACGAATAGAGCATGGAAATACGAATAAGCATCACCAGGAAAATCATCAATCATTCGGAATAAATCGGAAACGTAATTGGTCTTAAATAAAAAAGACAAAAAAAAACTGAACATACGAAATTTGCGACATATATACAAGAATTTATTCAAATACTTTCATAAGTAAACCCATTATCGATTACTAATAAATATTTTACGTGTCTGATTCCCAAAACTACCTTTTTTCTCGTAAATTTCCTTATCGTGCAATATTTTAATGTTCGGTTCAGTTCATTATACAATTTAATTTTAATGCATTATCGTTCCCTGTTCAACAAAGTGGGGTTTGTACAATATTTGTTTGTTAGCAGGATAACGTAAACTCAATACTAAGTTTTTGGGTTGCAACCACAGTAGCATCTATTCCCTTGCAATGAAACGATCTGACAAGAGATATCTATTGAATTTTGTAAGAGACAGTGTATTATCTGTTCGTTTCTTATGACTCCAGGTGAGCAACAATATGCCAGTTTCTATTCATAAAATTGAGACTATAGAAAATAAAGAACATCAGAGAATAAAATACTTAAAATCAACCAAAGAACTAACATGAAAATATCTAAACAAAAACAAAGCGAAATATTATAAATGGTGGAATTTTATCAGTTTGGAATATCGGTGTA
>NC_136507.1:10336094-10348594 GCF_053919585.1 Euprymna scolopes | reverse complement strand
TTTTACTTTTTTGTTATAGTGCCTTTACTTTTTTTGTTATAATACCTTTACTTTTTTGTTATAGTACCTTTACTTTTTACTTTTTTGTTATAGTACCTTTACTTTTTAGTTTTTTTTGTAATAGTACCTTTACTTTTTACATTTTTTGTTATAGTACATTTACTTTTTACATTTTTTGTTATAGTACCTTTACTTTTTAGTTTTTTTGTAATAGTACCTTTACTTTTTACATTTTTTGTTATAGTACCTGTACTTTTTACATTTTTTGTTATATTACCTTTACTTTTTACATTTTTTGTTATAGTGCCTTTAACTTTTACTTTTTTTATAGTACCTGTACTTTTTTTGGTATAGTACCTTTAGTTTATACTTTTTTTTCATAGTACCTTTACATTTTTTGATATAGCACCTTTACTTTTTACTTTTTTGTTATAGTACCTTTACTTTTTGCATTTTTTGTTATAGTACCTTTACTTTTTACATTTTTTGTTATAGTACCTTTACTTTTTAGTTTTTTTGTAATAGTACCTTTACTTTTTACATTTTTTGTTATAGTACCTTTACTATTTACATTTTTTTTATAGTACCTTTACTTTTTACATTTTTTGTTATAGTGCCTTTACTTTTTACTTTTTTTATAGTACCTTTACTTTTTTTGGTATAGTACCTTTAGTTTATACTTTTGTTTCATAGTACCTTTACATTTTTTGATATAGCACCTTTACTTTTTACTTTTTTGTTATAGTACCTTTACTTTTTACATTTTTTGTTATAGTGCCTTTACTTTTTACTTTTTTGGTTATAGTACCTTTACTTTTACTTTTTTGTCATAGGACCTCTACTTTTTACATTTTTGTTATAGTACCTTTACTTTTTACTTTTTTGTTATAGTACCTTTACTTTTTACTTTTTTATATAGTATCTTTACTTTTTACTTTTTTATAGTACCTCTACTTTTTACTTTTTTGTCATAGTACCTTTACTTTTTACTTTTTTGTTATAGTACCTGTACTTTTTACACTTTTTGTTATAGTACCTTTACTTTTTACTTTTTTGTTATAGTACCTTTACTTTTTACTTTTTTGATATAGTACCTTTACTTTTTACTTTTTTTGTTATAGTACATTTACTTTTTACTTTTTTGTTATAGTACCTTTACTTTTTTGTTATAGTAACTTTAGTTTACATTTGCAAAAATGTATCTATACTGATTGTGCTCATTTCGATTAATAAATATTTGTTTAAAGCGATTTATGTTCATCTGAATTTAACAGTTAAAAACCGCAAGAACATTCATGTCAACCGAATATCTATAGATTACTACTGGACAAAATAATAAATTAGAGATGGAGGTAAAAAAAAATATTTGTATATAATACGTGCGATGACGCCAGGAGTAAAAAGCTCCTATTAGGAATCACATCTGACATGCACGATTTAAGAAATCTTCTAAACCTATCATTCTTTGACTACTGAGAATATAATCGTCGGGGCTTTCTTATATAAAAGATCAAACTCCACACGATAGAAACATTTCATAAATCGCTAGCTACATCCTGACAGCACATAGCAACAAAAAGAGATAATCCGAAGATATTCATTGATTTTAATAAACATGCAAAGCTGGCACTGTAAGACGCCATCAATATTTTTCCTACAAAACTTGCAAGTTCAAACGGGGATTACTGTTCCGTTAAGGTAATTAAGCACTTAAAATCAAATAGCATTCATAGACATGTTTGAAGACGGATAAGAACTTAAAAATGCTTATTTAATCTCTGATAAGAACTATTAAAAAAAATAAGTACGCGTATACGCAAGGTAAGCTCTATATAAATATTCTACTTCCCTATTGCAATCGTAATACTGAAAATGCGAATGCATTTATTCAAAGGGAGATAATTCATCCAGACTATACATATGAGTATATGTATTAGTATTACAGTAGTAACCCGTGGAAATTCCACGATGTTTTTATGTCGATCTGTATAATTATGTTTTAAAAATTATAATCGTTTAAAATAATTTTATGATAGTGGTCAATACGATAAAGATAACATGATCTTTTGTAAAGTGCCGCAAGATAAGTGTGATTTTGAAGATCTTTCGAATAAATAAAACGGAATATACCCATTTATCTACATCTTAAATGTCATTCGTTTGATAAACAAGTTTCCGTTTTCTTAGGGTAAAAAAATACCCAGCTAAATATTCTTCAAATTAATAAGTCATTTCTTTTCGAAATGTTTTATTTTAAACTGTATTATTTTTATCAATGGGATGATGAAATCTCATTTTGGAAAAAAAAATCATTTTTAAAATGGGTAAAGTGGAACTTGATTCACATAGCGAAATTAAACAGATAAATAATTAATAATTCTGCATATCTGATCATCTCCTCTTTTGTTTGCTGATATTTCACGAACGCATACAAAACATTTTAGCGTTTTACTGTACCGTTACAAACGTTTACATACGTGTTAACATGAACGAACACATTACGTGGCAGACTCCGTAGTATGAAGACAACGGACAAGAAACAAATCTCAACTCCTTTTTTCCAGTTAAACAACAGATTTTATTCACGAGTACTTCCTGTGCGTCCATGTTTAGCACGCATCCTTACCATTTCCTCTCTTTAATGTGATCATCGTTCTGCGCACATCTATTTTTTTAAAATAATATTTTTGCTTTTTTCCTTGCCGTGACGTCATCTCTCACACATCTCGGTCATTTGCATACAACCGTAATACGCACGACAACGCACTGTTATATTATATAGATTTCAAAAAGAAATCGCTGGAATACTTTAAATAGTGAGAAAAGACGAATGTCGTAAATAGCCTGATTGAAAACTTTTGAGGGGATTTAAAAGATGGAAATAATTAACATAAATAGGAAGAGTATAAAAAAGTGAATGACCTGAGAAACACGGTATGGATTTTTGTCTAAAATTAAATATATACCTGAATATTTGTTATGTCAATTTAACATAGCCAAACTATATCAGAATACAGTCTACTGCGAAAATAGACATGTTTTTCTCTCACCCTACCAATCAGGATTGAACTATAGATATCTGCAAGAATCTATTAGAAAATATAAAGCTTTAAACACCAGCGATTAATTAATCAACTATATCCTAGGTTTCATATGACAGTCTTTCTGATAAAATTACATGAAATTTTATTGAATTCTAACCCGATAAAACCTTGAGTATCGATACACTTTACGGTAGAATGAGATATCGCAGTTCTTTCTCAAAGTAGAATTGATCTTCTTGGAAACCACAAAGTGATGATAATATCTTATAGAAAATTAGGCGTGCACCATTTTGGGCGAATTTTCAGAAAAAAGGATAAGAAGGCTTGCAAAATGTCTCCGCGTTTTTCAACAGAATTAGCAGCGGGCACACCTCCATTATTCATGAATCAAGTTGCAATCATTCTACACGTAATTTGTTGGCAAGATGATAAACAAAGGATCTTGTAAATGATTTCAGCAATTGATTCAATCAGAGTAACTCTATTCTTGTGGTGACGACAGATAAATCAGAATCAACCACGAAACGCGCAAGAGCGTCTCAGTTCCATTTTTTATGTCACTACCATATGCAAACTAGTCTTAATGTAAACAAACATTTCACATCCGTGATGCTATAAAACGCTCTGCTTAGAGGTCATCTTAAAGTCAATTAGGATCAATCTTATGTCATCAATATGAATTAATGTGCTAATGTCAATTCGAAAAGCCACGGCGTAAACCATGATATCATCCAATCTCAATGCATTGCAATACACCAGATATTGCAGTCATTGGATTATAAGGTGGAAAAGCTAAACCAATAAACCCTATAATAATAAGGAAGCTAACAAAATTAAATATGCAAAACATTCCAACATAGCAAAACAACTATGCCTGAGGAACGTAAATTCTTTTCTCATTGTCAGAAATGGCTTTCAGTAAATGTTATTAGAATACAGCAAAATAAGGAGAATAAGAAAGAATCTGCCGTCCGTGTAAGAGTTAAATCTCACATGGCCGGACTAGTTAATAACCCTATTTCCATTAATAATAAGTAAAAACAGACATAAACTTATTAAACTACTTGGTATCATGAAATCAATATTTTATACCTGTGAATTCGAATTTTAGCTGTATTAGCTAATTAACCCAAATCCAAGAAATGTATAAGAAGTCGTTGCAAGTTTTTTTTTACATTGCGTAATTGTCTAGGAGGAGTTCTATCTAGAAAAATATCGCGGAAACCAATGCCTCCAATTGAATCATTGGATTCATACAAAATGTCTGAGAAAATGAATGAGGATATATTTACTCTAATAACGAATTGGGCGTATTATCTTATCTGACTGAAGTAATTTTGAGTTAATGCGGATATATTATGATTGTTTAAAATACTGACTGATGTAATAGAAGAGCGGCTTAGTATATAAATGTTATTTCTAATACTTCATTGCGAATGGTTCTGCTCTGAATATGCACTGTGAAAAGTTTTCCGATGAGAATACAGTAGAGTATGAATAAATAAAGAACTGAATTTGATATGCGTTTACGATCTGATGTGTCGGTTACTAGGAGAATGAATTGTAAATGAATTAGTCTGCGTTGAGTATTCATTCAAATTTATATTATATGAATATATTGTATGTTAGCTATAATAACGTAGACACATCAGGTTTTTGTAATTATACGCAGTTAATTGTCATCTCATTATATAATAATAATAATAATAATAATAATAATAATAATAATAATACTAATAATAATAATGATAATAATAATGATAATAATAATAATAATAATAATAATAATAATAATAATAATAAAAATAAATATGTATTATATATATTATGGTGATGCAAAAACAATATCGTTTCTTCATATATGTTACTTTATATATGATTTCTGATGAAATTAATTGATATATATATATATATATGTGTGTGTGTATGTATATATATATATATATATATATATATATATATGTTATATGTCATTTTGAAACGCGTTTTCCGCTCTATCGAATCGTGTTATTCGTTACCGTTCTCAATCCCTTAATTCATTTTTGCAGGCTTTTCAACAGCATAGACAATACTCAAACCGCACTTTAAAACTAGGCCGAAAAGCTGCCGAGACAACACGTGATATCAATAATGCGTTTGGTTCAGGAACCACTAACCAACATGTGGCACAACGGTGGTTCAAAAAATTTCGCAACGGTTACGACACTTTCGAAGTTGAAGAAGGTCGCGGCCGACCGTCTGCAGTTGATAACGAGCATTTGAAAGCGTTTTTGAAGCCGATCATCGCAAAACTACACAATAAGTTGCTATTGCACGTGAGGTCGACCACTCAACTGTCATTAGCTTTTTAAAGCAAATAGGGAAACCAAAAAAGTTGGATTAATGGATGCGGCGTGAACTGAACGATAATCATAAACTCGTCGTTTTGCGGTGTCTTCTACGCTCCTTCTGCGCAACAAAAACAACCCATTTCTCGAGCGGATTGTGACGTGTGATGAGAAGTGGATTCTTTATTGTATGTTAGCTATAAAAACGTAGACACCTGGCGAGTGGTTACGTACCTGAGAAGCTCCACAACACTTCTCGAAGCCGAAAATGCACCAAAACAAAGGTTATAGTGACTGCTTGGTCGTCTGCGACTTCTTGAATCCGGGCGAAACGAGTACTGCTGAAAACTTGACGAAATGTATCAGAAGCTCGAACATATGTGGCCAAGATTTGTCAATGTGAATGGACCAATTCTCCTCCATGAAAACGTTCTACTGTCCCTGCAGAAGCTGAACAAATTGGCCTACGAGACTCTGTCTCATCCGCCATATTCACCGGACATCTCGCCTGCGATTATCGCCTTTTGAAGCATCTCGACGATTTCCTGTGCGAAAAATGTTTCCAAAACCGATATGATGCCGAGTTGACCTTCAATGACTTCATCGTTCCAGAACTCCGGATTTCTATGCTAACGTGATAAATAAACTTGTTTCTCATTGGCAAAAATGTGTCGATTCTAATGGTCCTTATTTCGATTAATAAAGTTTATTATGAAAGGAGTTATGATCTTGTGAAGTTTAACGTCAAAAACTGAAAAAAGTCACTTTAACGTCAAAAAAAAAAATATATATATATACGACATATACGTATATTGTAAATCTACATTAAAAATGTATCTATATTTAACTCTACAGATATGATCGAAAATCAGAAAGTTATCTTTATTTTCAAAAACGATCTACTTAATATTTAGGGGTATGATTACCTAAAACAACTCCAATAACTTATTAAACACTTTAATACACACACACACACACACACACACACACACACACACATATATATATATATATATACATATATATATATAACAAAAAATCGTTTTTGAGAATGTAACACTACATTACTGTATATTGTGTTTATATTGAGTATTTACTTATTAGGTGTTTTCACACGAGTTCTATTATTAGCTATTTCTCATTTATGAGAATAAGGTGTATTTCGCGAATCTGCTTAACAGCAAGTCTATCCCTGAAATATAAAACTTTATCTCTTTCCGAAACTTTGACCATAATTTTTCGAAATTGCAGCATCGTTTACCATTGTTAATGTTTTGTTGTTTTGTCCCCGATAAATATTCATAGATATCTCTAACACTTATGCGGCAAGAAAGTTTTTAAAATTCCACCATACTTTGTGTAAACAAATCGAGCAGAGGTAGTTCGGACGATGTCAAAACATGACTCACGCAGCAGCCGCGAATAGCGTAGTGGATAGGAACCTTGACTGTCGTACAGACGGGCGGGTTTCAATCCAGGCTTGAGATAGTTGCCTATCTAGCCGCACTGATGAGATGTGAAACAGCGAAACAGTACTGTATGTGGATGACTATAATGCTCGTTATCTTTACTTGAGCATATTGAGAAGTGATACACGAATTACCATTGGCATATAAGCAGTACTATATGTGGATGACTATATATATAATATGACATATATATATATATATATATATATATATGTGTGTGTGTGTGTGTGTGTGTGTGTCAATGTATATTATTAGTAATAGAACTACCTTATTTTATTATTAATGCTCAAGGACAAAAAAATTACTTTTTTTAAGTTTGTCTAGATTTTTATAATTGATTAAAGGTATTTTTGCAATTTCAGGAAATAACTGAATCTTATTTTCTCTATCAGGTCAGGTGTTTGTGCTAGGTTGATTTAAAGAAAATCAGATTTGTGACAAAATCGAGTACGCTTCGTTCCAATATCATTTGATTTTTGCCAACACATATAATCCTAAATATGTATTTTTAGCGATAAGATATATAAGTTAGCTAATAGAAACACCGATATCTGTATACGGAATAGTATGCCTTGATAAAGGTAAAGCCACGTAAATTGAATGCCGCTTTACCATTGTTCAAACTTCATGGTTTGATGCTCCGTGTAATCGAACTCCTGGAATGCTCCATGGCATATTCCAACAGTGGTTAGCCATCAATACTGCGTCCCAGCCACCCTTATACCTGGTCACCATCCGTTCTAGGTTTCGATATAATCTCCCACCCGCTGCTCGTCACTCATTGAACTCAAATCCTCAAGAAACCACTCCATATGTTTTTTTTCTAACTGCATTTTCACCCCAAACAAGGCACATTGCCACTTTCATATAGGGGCTATTATCAGGGACCTAAGTTGCAGGAATACTATGTAGGGTGTTTGGCAGCAAGATGTTTGTTCACATTACACTTGAGCTTCTGCATGTCAGTACAGTTGGGGAAGCAGGAAACTGTAAGAGAATTCCAAAGTCGGACAGTTCTGGGGAAGAAGCCATTAGAGTAGAAGGCTTTTTTACATCTAGGGATCTAAACTGAGTAGGGGTAAGACTTCGCTGCTGGTCGGGTTTGTCGGGGATATTTTCTTCTAGGGGATACAAGGGTTGTAGTTCGTCAGAGCATCCACCATTGAAATACGTTTAAAACAGGCAAAGGGATGTAACATCACGTCGATAGGACAGGGGCTGAAGCTTAGATGACAGTTGGGGACCTATTAGGTTGGCGGCTCTCTTTTGGACCCTGTCCAAGAGCGGAAGACTAGTAGCAGATGCATCAGCCCAAATGTGACAGCAGTACTCCATGCATGGGCGAATTGTGGCTTTGTAGAGGTACAGGATACTTTCAGGCGTAATTGATATTTGATTGATATTATATTGATGATGTATTGATATTCTATTGATAAATAGATAGTACATGTGAACACTCATTTTTCAGCCCAGGTTTCTGAAACAAGTAAGCAAGTTATAGACAAGTTTTGTGTAGTTTCTCGCCTCATTGTTGTCAAGAATATCATTCACTACCAGGACAAATGCTTTTCACGTTTCTAGTTCCACTTCATTTATTGAGTTTTAGAACTCTGAATTTCTGATAGCTGCATGATCTGAGGATTGTCAGAGTTGCTAGCTTTCAACCTTTCCATGGCCAATCCTGAAAAAAACCTGGCAAAAGTAAGTGTAGCAGTCACCATCCTTGTTAAGGGCTTTGGGAAACTGCTTGATGAAGCTGAGCGTGATATGTGGCCGTGGAAAAACTGTTCTGTCACTGTCGTTTAGGCACCAATTCCACTTGCAGAAGCCAACTCTTATTCTTGCATGCTAATTGGAAGATTTCGAGGTTTTATGAGTTCAAACTGATGTTTTTCCGACATAGCCACTTCTCAGACGTGAATACTTCTTATCATTAAAATAGTAATTTTCAATAAAATATGGCAGCTTACTCTCACCAACTTTTTCTAAAATGCTCCACACACACGTACAAGTAAACAAACTCATAAAAACGACGTGCCCATAACTCTGACCATGACCTGATTGAGCATCGATACATGTTGTAAGTTGATCTGATTGACTATCAGGTTCGTCCTAAATCAGATGACAAAATGCAGAAAAATGTTCTTGTAAATCAGTGTTTTTGCTGTTGTTGTTATTATTATTGTTATTATTAGTATTATTATTAATAATAATGTTAATAATAATAATAATAATAATAATAAAAAAGCAGCTGAAATCGTAAGATTATTGTCGTTCTGACATCAAAGATGGAAAATAAATTAAATATACAACTCGGCAACTGTGTAAACGCAATTCATTTATATAGTTTCTTAGTTCCTAAACATGCTCATAGTAAACCCATTCATATTGCATATAATAGTATATGCATGTGCAATAAATTATTATCATAAATGTATTCTTATAATAGAAATCGATTATAATTCATTTATACAAATCCAATTTCTAATGCGCTCTTGTAGAAAAGCAATTAGACTGCGTTGAATTTGGAAAATCATTTTCATGCAACTCTATTGTTAAACCACTTACCATTTCATTGATTTAGTAAAAATCAGTTCCAGTGTATTAAAATAATGTATTCCATTAGTAAAATTATTTTCTGTGTATTCCTCAAGGAAATGTGTTTGTTAATGGATATTTGTAAAGGTTGTAAGCTTAAGTCACTGGCATAGCATATATTTTAACATCCATATTCTCGCTTTATTATCTTGTCAAACCCTGCTCTATCCCTAATAACAAATCTTTGACATTTGAACTAATAGTTCAGTGTATTTATACTTGAATATAGCGGATATCAAATCGAACATGTATTCCTAAACGAATGATGAAGATTATAAGAATCTATTTGTTTTATTGTGATAAAAATCTGTTAATGGATCAAATCTCACATCAAACTTATTACCCTTACTCTAACTATGAATGCAATTATTCTAAGAGGAAAACGTAAGAGAATATATTTTCGTCAGATGAAGTTTATAAATGTTTGAGCAAAGAAATACATAAAAATGAACGTGGCTATGTAAAGTTTTTTTACATGTTCTTATATAATTTAGATTAACCATAGAAATTGAAAATTATTTAAGAAGCTAAACGTTAAAACTAGTTCTATATTTAATACTATAACCTCATGAATTTTAGACCTAATCGATGAAGATAATAAACTCTTTAGCAATGGCTGCTGGACTGATTGAGCTCAATCGACTTTGCCGAAGTTTTGTCCTTGCTGCTCTCTTTTTCCACTACTGTCACAGCCAGCTATGTTTTCGGTTTTTTATTTGTTTGGACAGAAGGGGGAAAAAGAGATAGATTCTAATACATCACTGCTCCGGCAACCTTAACAATTAGATGTCATTATGCGTTGAACCAGCTGTATATAATGTGGTAAGTGATTTACAACATATTTTGACAAGGAGATGATGGATTGCACTTTGCTAGGGTCTAAAAGTTTCATCAATTGATCTTATAACGAAACCAATAGTGTTACAAAGCGTGACTAAGTATTTTTTATTTCATGGATTTGTTATAATTTTCGAATATAAATACCGTCTATTTTTTATTTATTGAATTCACTGCATTGAATATGTAACTAATGTAATAGCACAAGTGTATTGATAATTTTTAACCTCTAAAAGTTTAACCTAAATAAATCAGCTGTTTTTGCTAAAAGGGTTGCAAGAACAAAATCTGATGATTGCTTTTTAAGAATATATATATATATATATATATATTTGTTTACTGTTTTTTTTGGAAAGAATTCCAACAAAGTGCTCGATTAGAAAGAAATACTTTTTCGATATAAGAGCTTAATAATTATTTATTTAATTGTACAGAAGTTCAGAAAAACATTGGTACCGTCGGTTTCAAGCCCAATATAAAGGGGAACAGTTAATGATAAATCGTAAATAATGTTAGGCTCTCGTCAGCCATGTTGTTTTAACGATTTACCATTAACTGGCCCCCTTTACGTTGGGCTTGAAACCGACGGTACCAATGTTTTCTGAACTTCTGTAAAATTAAATATATATATATATTTATGATAATAAACTACAAAAAAGTAATTGCAAGCATATGTTTTATATATTGTATTCATATAAATTTATTTAGGTATTTTCAACTGTTGAAGTGGCATACCACACGAGATACCATAAACAAAAAATATATGCACAAAGTTATTGTTATTAAATCGCGCTATGTACAAACACCACATTTCTAAATGCCAATTTCTTGCATATAAAAGACGTATGTTTCCTTCCGAATTTTTTTTCAAATATTTCCTGGTACAATTTTTTGTCGTTTGCTCTATATCTCTCATCTATGTATATTTGTCATAAGAATTTAAAAATTATGGTTTTGGTTTGTATATATATATATATATATATATATATATATATATATATATATATATATATATATATATCATATTCTACTTTGAATTGCAATACAAATATTAAATGCAATAAGAATCATAATGTGTATGAAGTTATTTTTAATGTCGCGTCTTACATATGCACCTTCTCCAAGTACAATATATTATTACGAAATGCTTATATGTTATAAACAAGTAAAATAAAGAAATGATACGCACTTTTATTCACTTCGACATGTTATAAAATAGTGTCTTCCGAGTAGTGTGCTATTGTATATATAGTTTTTGATGTATCAGTTTAGCGAAGAGTAGAAAGTAGCTTATTTGGAGCCAGATATACACATCGTATAAACTAATAAACGCTGTGTACATATTGTCAATATTATTGTAGCGTACTATGTACAGAAAACTTACCCCAGTGAGAATATCACCTAATATAAAAGTAGTCTGTCCGTTAATTCAAATACAGAAATCTACGAATGAATCGAATAAATATTGCTTTAGCGGGATAGGGTTTAATATATATATATAAAAACATAATAAAATATGAAAACATCTATTAATTGAAAATAGTGAATCAATAAAAATTTTGAAAAAAGAAAAAAAAAATGTGTGTATGAAAAAGTAAAGATAAGAAGTGTGTTTACAATTTAACCAAAGTATGAAAAAATAGGTTAGGTTTCACTTACATTTCAGCCTCCTTGTCTATACTTAAAAAGTTGAAAAAGATTATAAGTAATTTTTAAGCTAAAATTGTATTGTCTATAAATGCAATCTTTAATCATAAATATAAATGAATTACAGTCATACAATATTGCAAAAAAAGGCAAAATTAATTCTCTGCATCAATTAATCACATAAGAAAATATTTATGAATTTTTATAGAGCATTTCAAAAAAGATATATAAGAGGGGAGATTGATAGGGGAAATATCAAAACGTAAAAAGACGAAGCAAAACATAAAAGAATGAAAAAATTGTCAAAACTGCCAAACATATTTTGTTTGTATAAAGTAAAAATTTTAAGACAATAGAAAGTGCTTAATGAAAAACGTATTTGAATTTTAATAAATATCCGATTTATACATTTAAATAATGTATTTAGAATTAATTTGATTTTAACTCGATATTAGAGAGCTATAGCATAAAGACACATTTATATCGAATATTTAAAAGTTAAATAATATTTAAAATCTTATATGTTTGTTAATTTTTATATTTTATATATAATCTGCGGTTTATACAATTGGCAAGTT
>NC_136507.1:10316094-10331094 GCF_053919585.1 Euprymna scolopes | reverse complement strand
ATAAACCACTTAAAAATAAATGAATTTGCGCTTGCGCAAAAATTACAAGAAATATGGCGACAAGTAAAAATGTACAGTTTCCCTTTAAATTGCCAACATATTTCTGTATATATATATATATTCATCTATCCAGAGAAATGTGGGTACAAATACCATTCTGCTGCCAGCCTTCGATAGCATATTTCAATTAGTTTGTCAGTTATTGAATTATAGTCGAAGATTTTAAAGGTATTTTTCATGTTTATCTATAAACGAATGCATATTTTGTAATAATCTGGGTATATATATATATATATATATATATATATATATATATATATATCATATGAGACTGTTACATAAAATATCGATAGTTTCATCTATTTACTTGTTTATAATATTCTATCTAGTATAGTGAGTTTTTTATATGTTTTAAAATAATATATAAATATATATATTTATATATTTATTTTCCTAGTTTCATATATATATATGTATATATATATGTATGAATAAATTGAAACTTGAGATGTACAAAAGTTGGTACTAAAATAAAACGAGGATGTTAAATAGTGCTCGATAAAAAGAGCAAAATATTTTTTTATTATTTAATGAAGGGTAAAACTCACATTTGGCCGCTATAAACAGCCATCTATTTCAGTCAATGAAACTTTGTCAGGTTACCCTGACCCGTTTGAAGCCATTGAAAAATGAAGCTATTTTTATAGCGGCGATTGGTAAAGGTTGCCTGACTAAGTCATAGTGACTAAAACAGATGTCCGTTTGTAGCGACCAAAAGTAACTGTTTACCCTCGAATAATATATATATATGTATGTATGTTGTATATATATATAAATATGTATATATATATTCATATATATATGTATGTATGTATATATATATATATATATGTATATATATATATATATATATATATATATATATATATATATATACATGTGTGTGAACAACGCGCACAATATAACATAAAATGTAATATTGTAGCAAAGAATGTATACAATATAAAAATAAAGGAATTTATGCATTTGTTGGTTCCTCTTCTTGTGGGGTATTGATTTAATTTCTGTTTTGCCTTATATATATATAAATATGTATATATATATATATATATATATATATATATATATACATATATATATATATGTGTGTGTGTGTGTGTGTGTGTGTGTGTGTAATTATAGAATTATATATAATTTTATATATACAAGGTTGATGTACATAACTATGCCTTTCTATACTAATGTTTTGCCTATCATAAACCCACCATGTAATTCATGTCTATTTACGGGCAGTGTTCGTGTCTAATCTAACTTCAGTATATGCCATAAGAGTCTCTCAAATCATCCCGAATACAATTTTAAGTCTCTCCTCCGCGGGCATATGCATAAGAATAACCACACAATATGGTGGTTATCGTTTTCTTGCTCCTCTCAACGAGATCTTAAAATAGGTTGAGCAAAAGTTTTTGCAGCCAGGCTGGCTGTCGGAGAAAGACAGACATGCCCTTCCTTTAGTAACAGGCGTCGAACCTATCTGTGCTTTTCTGGCTGGCGTTTTAATCGTCTAGTTTATAGTGAACTCAAGAGAAATCTCTTCCTTAATAAGCTTTTTTTCAATCCGCCTTGCCAATATTTGCCAATATTACGTATTTCTCAATGGACATAATTCTTAAAATAAAAGATACCTAAAATCTCACTTTTGAAAAAAACTATTTAATTTTACATCGTACTTAAGTGTATCTATGACTTATACTTATATATACAAAATACCCGTGATTATGTCTGCTTGAGAGAGTCCCCTATGGACTCCAAAACAGGTGGAGTGATTGTTTTGTAATTTTCTTACATAGATTTTGTATCCAAAATTGATAAACAAATCTGCTTAAAAAAGGAACATTCCCAATTTGGCCAATGTTAACACCTTTATACAGAGTTATATCATCAGTATGTTTTAGAAGTTTTATCATCGCACAAGCAGGAATACCCAGCGTATAAAATCAAAAGTATCTTCTTTGCTAAGACGGGGGAGCGCTTGAAATGAATGTTCCTGTTTAGAGCACACTGGACCATGACCACATGGTTTTTATTTTTTTTTTAACTTTAAGTGAAATCTTTATTTGAAAATAATTTCATAAAATCAACAGTAAGTTCTGTACAGTGAAATATAGACAACAATATATTGTCGACTAAGCCACTACGGGAAAATATGCGACGCTTCTCCAACAGTACATCGCAGTGGGTCATCAACTGGAGCAGGTAATCTATTGGTTTGATTAAGAAATGGACGATTTCACCGATTTCGATAACAATACAGTATTGGAAGTGTGGAACATTCATGGTTCCTCATTTAATCCAGGGCAACGCCAGGTATCCACGCTAGTAATACAACATAAATAGATTTGTATATATGTCTATGATAATTAAACATATTCATTCTCTGTAAATAAACTGTTCAAATAAGACACATTTATTGTTAAGTATTATTTCATATTATCATGCATCCCTATTCAACTAGAGCTGAATACAATTATTCAGAGACATTATATATTTATTTAATGTTATATCTTGGTATCACAGCTTTTCATTGATCTAGACAACCAGTGACCATAAGCTAATATTGAACCTACGACCGTTTAGGTGATAGTAATTCGATATAAACACGCATAATTACTAGTGAAGTTTCCAATTGTTTACAAAGAACCGTAAATTATCCCTATTAGTAATGGAAATTATCGCTTTCCATAATATTTAACTCGGGTCGGAAATTTATCCAGTGTTACTCTAGAGCAGCACTTTAGTGCGACAAGTTACGCCTCACCTAAGCGAAAGATTCAGCTAGTTGATAATCCACAACTAACTAGTATTTGAACCTGATAAATAGAAACATATGTATATATCGAGACTGTATGATGTGAACCAATCACGTACCACTAATCTCTCAAATAGCATTTAGCATTACTATATATATATATATATATATATATATATATATATAAAGGATTCCTTCAGTCTTGACAAACTATGGATACCCACTGTAAGGGTGCCTGCGCGTGAAGTTTGTGTGGCAAGAGTTGCGCAATCTCCAACCACGCCTCTCCTGAGTCAACATTATTGCATACCAGTGGCAAGTTGAGATACAAGACGACTGGAAACAATGCCGAGATAAGCGGAGAGAACATACAGCGCCTAGAATTCCAAAATGGTCACCCATCTGGTATTAGCCAGGCTCAACGTTGCTTAACTTCGGTGATCTGACGAGAACCGGTGCGTCAACATGATTATGCCGTATATATATATATATATATATATATATATATATATATATATATATATATATATATATATATATATATATATATATATATATATATATATATATATATATATATATATATATATATATATATATATATATATATATATATATATATATATATATATATATATATATATATATATATATAATAGCAATAATATTAATATCAAAGACCAATAATAATTATCCATATATTTACTTATTTAAGTAAATACATGGATAATTATTATTCAGTTTAACAAGTGATTCGGCGTTAGAACTGTATTATTAATTGCAATAACAAAGAAGTCCGTGGCAATAAGAGAGCGCATGTATACTGCATTGGTGTACAATGCTAAATCAGTTATTGTTGTTTACATGTCTAGAAATATTTAGATTATATTTCCATCCAGTATTAAGTAGTCATAATGGGTAATTGGATTACCATATTAACTTACTACCTGAACCTCCCAAGTTCGAATCCAGGCATTTCGATTACACAACTTTCACTTGTAGAAGTTGTCAATTTTTTTGCGTTTCCCTTTCTAAGCAGTTGATTCTAGAAAGATTCATCCACAGCAACAACAGAACAAATCCTCTTAAAGATCATACCCTTGTGACTCATACAAATGCACTTTTATTTTACATTAATATGTAAGACATTTGTACTTATGGAAACTTAAACGTCTAACTCATATTCACTTGTCCATTATCAGTTGCTTACACACCTTCCAAATAATGGACAAGTATATATATATATATATATATATATATATATATATATATATATATATATATATAAGAGCAAATAGTTAATAAAACGTTTTCAAAACATTTTGAAAAAGAGTTAAAAACATATTTAATTTACAAAGGAGACACTAAATAAGTGGATAGTTTCGAAGAAATACTTTCCTTCTCATCAGAGGGTAGGAATTAGCAAAATGCGTGATCGCATTTTGCATGCAAAAGTATTTGATGAAACTGCAAGTAAGTCAAAGATCTTACTTGATAACAAAAAAGTGAAGCAGAGGGAATATGGTGAGGAAAAAGGTGATTTCAAGTGAATGGATAATCTGGTGAAAGGTAACGTATCCAATAACAGAAAGATCCAAATATATATATATATATATATATATATATATATATATATATATATATATATATGTACACACTTGGCAACTTAAACAAAATTGGAAGAAGGAGTCAACAATATAAGGAGGATTTATGAGGTAGTTATGTTGTTTTTGCCTCAAAATCTTTGCTGCTTTTGAAATAACATATAATTGATTCGGTGATCGATTATACATGGAAATGCAATTCATAAAAGTGAACCGGAAACCAACTTGTGTCTCTGTATAGGCAGGAGAGCAGCGCATTTTGCTCGATAAATATGATAGCCCTGTAATATACCTCTGCAGATAATCGCTGGAGTTAAGCAACGGTGAGTCTGCGCTTTGCTGACGTCGAGAACGTAGCGCTATGTATTTTCGATAACTCAATATTATAGCCAACGTTTATATCAAGTTAACACGCCGGTTTTCAATAGTTTATCACAGAATTAAATTAATATTGATAGTCAGTATGAGGTAGAGGTGCAGACTAGTAATATCTATTTTCGATAACTTTGTGTGCAATCATGTTGAAACACCAGGTCCCGACGTGTAACAATCGAATATAAACGACGGTAGCTCTTGGATATGGTATAACTAAAAGGGTAATCTGTACTATCAAGTCTACGGTGAAGAAGAAAACAAGTATGTGATTCATTACACTTTTGACTTTATATCGAGTAATCGCGTCGACACACCCGTTGGATTACTGAAGTTAAGCAACATTGAGCCTGGTTAGTACTTAAATGGGTGATAATTTAGGAATTCCAGGTGTTGGATATGCACCTCGCTTATCTAGACGTTGTTTTCAGTCGTACTTGACGTCTCTTTGCCATTGAACTCAAGCAGTGCCGATTCGGGCGAGGTGTGGTAAATATTGCGCAACTCTTGCCTCACTATTAAACGCGAAGATGCCCTTACAGAAAGTAACCGTTGTCTTTAAAAACTGCACGGGGACGATAATGTCATTAATTTTTCTGTCATTGTATATAACAAAAGTTCATATATAGACAAGATTTGAACCTTATGTTCATATACATATATATTATTCCTTAATTGGAATTCATTTTTGAGATGAGAATTATATATATTAATTTATTTTTATTTTGGACTATTATTCTCATCTTTATTAGTTGCTGTTTTTCATCTTTTATTGGTTTGTTTATTCACAACGTTTCGGCCAACTATTCCTGACGAAGGCCAGATGAATAGTTGACCGAGACGTCGTGAATAAACAAACCAATAAAAGATGAAAAACAGCAACTAATAAAGATGAGAATAATAGTCAGAAATAGAAATAAATTAATATGTTCATTTACATATTTAAAATTATTTTGAAGTAACCCATGAGTTTTAATTGCCCTGGTTGTATGCATGTATTACTAAATCTGAGTATATCAAGGTTTGCTATATTTAAGATTTTTACCTATATAGTTAAATCCCTAAAAAAAGCATGCTAAACTATTCGTTGGAATTAAGTTTTAGAACAATTTATTTTGAACGTTTTAACTAAACATGATGGCCAACTTACTTTTCATGACCAAAAGTTTCTAATTCACTCAATATCTTAATCGTCGAATGTTATTTGTATTTGGCGCCTGTATGTTATGCAGTGCCCTGTCATTTAGCTGCCGTCACTACGCTTCAAGCTGCTACAAAGCAGACAATCATAATAATATATTATCAAATATATGAAAATATTACCACACTTATTAATACTATTTATATCATTGCCAAAATAAAAAAAAATATATATAAGAAAGAGGAAGATAAAGAAAAGTAGAAAGAAAGATATAGAGAGTTGAAGTCAGAGAAAGGGAGACAAAAGAGAGAGTTTGATAATGAGAAAAATAAAAGAGAGAACGAAAGACAAAGAGAAAGAGAAAGAGAGAGAGAGAGAGAAAGAGAGAGCGAATACAATGACTCATTTCGTAATCTGTGATTTTATCTTTTAAATTGAAACTAACTTTTTCCCGGTTCTAACAATCTAACACGACTTGAATGCATGATTGAAAAGTTCACAATTATTTAATGTATTTGTATGTTCATTAAATTTTCAGGTATATATCTGGTTAGTTACACATGTTTCGGTTACCGAGTCGTATCAACAACCCTGTAAGTTCGTCAGACTTTAACAGAAACAAGATTTTCTGTTAACGTCTAACGATTTTACTGGGTCGTTGATACAATTAGGTAACCGAACAGATAAACGGTAATAAAAAATATATATTTGCTCAGCAATAGTATTGTATACTTTGTTCAGGTTTTTACTAATTACCATTATATATATATATATATATATATATATATATATATATAATTGTATAACGATTAGATCACTATCTATCTGACGTGAAGAACATTTAAAATTAAAATGTTTAAATTCAACGTCATTTCACGCGGTTAATGGTAGCCGAATAGATACAGTCTTCGCTAATCGAGCGAGAACTGGCTCCTCTTGCCGAGTTCGAATCTGTCGACTGGTGTGAATCGTGACACCTTGCACTGAAGATTCCCGAACTGATGAAACACTAGTGTCCGTAGGTATGTAATTATTATAGTAAATAAATAATTTTATATATATATATATATATATATATATATATATATATATACAAACGATATTAATTATTGCACCCCTTAAATCTGCTCTTCCATTTAAATCTATTTACAGGTAATCGCATATTTCTATTGACCTGCATAACATATTTCGAAAGAAATAACAATAACTGTCTCCATTTGCTAAAAAGTGCCTAATGTATGCAGATAATCCGTGTTATTGAGACAGTCAGACGGGCGAACATCGCAATTGCTAGACTCATTATAATTTACACCCATAATTTGACAGAAAACAAATAGGATGAAGTGCAAACATGGTTACTCGGTGTTTTCACGTGGATGACGCTAACAAAAACAAAACCCAAAAAATCCCCCAAAAAACTCAATAATTCTGTAAAAGCAACGTAGATTTAAAACCTTGGCATATTCATGTAACGTTTAAAATGATTGGCTTTAGTAATAACTATTTTACCTGAAGTTATCGTACCTATTGTTGTAAGAGTAAGCTGGTTTCCTTATGTAAACTTTCCAATGGATGAGAACATTTTCGAAAGCATTTCACTGAAATGTATCTTCGCTCTCTCATGAAGGTCTCTTCGTTGGTGTACTCTTAATTACAGCTAACGTTTACTGCTTTAATTGTGATATTCGGTTGCTACTTTACTTGGGTTTGACTTACCACTTTTCTAATTTAATTATTTCTGAGGATGCAACAGTGCCAACAAAGATTCGAAATTACAACGTGTGTATATATATATATATATATATATATATATATATATATATACACACACAAAACACATACACACACAAATATATATATATATATATATATATATATATATAAAGTGAACGTGCATGTCTGCCTGTCTGCCTATCTGTGTGTGTCTGTGTACATTTCCCTACGCAATAACACTGTCAAGTTTAAGTCTACAGACTCGAAATGTGATATACGGGGTACTGAGATTTGCGAAAATCTTTGTAATTTGTTTTTGGCCAGAAATTTGGCTGTTAAGGGGTCAAAGTTTAACGATTTGAATCTTGAGAACTCTACCAAACTCCTCCGCCAATTTTGGGTATAAACAATTGAAATTTTAGGTACTTGGACATGGATCTAACTTAATAACTTGATTTGAGCCCAAAACCATAAATGTTAAGAGGTCATAATAGGGGTCAAAGTTTTTTAAAAATTGACCTCTGCGGTCTCTACCAAATTACTCACACTATTTCTGGTCTAAACATTTAAAATTTTACATAAAGCGTATTCAGAGATAAGGCAAGTTTTTTAATCGGTTTGGCTCGAAAATTTGAGCAATCAATATTTAAATGTACGTATGTATTTTTGTACGTCTGCCTAAAACTTTCGACAGAGACGACGGATTTTTACAAGATGAGTATCGTTTGAAGGTTGACCCTTCAGACGAATAATTGGCTAAAAATATTAATATCTTCACCCTCAATTGGGTACTTTTCTACAGGGAGGGGCCGCTTTTTTCGAAAGTCATCACCTCTTTTAGATTGTCTAGCCTTAATTTAAACCTGTGTCACTCCCCGTTTAACGGTGGTCGTGACAGCAAAGACGTCACGTTTTTCCCGTTCTTTTCCTCCTGCAATGTACGAATTCAAGCCTTCCTTCCTACTACCACTTTTTTATTTTTGCTCATCATACACCTCCAAACTCCCGGGCAACGCCGGGCTGAAATGATAGTATATATATATATATATATATATATATATATATATATATATATATATATTAGCTATTATGTTTTACCTAGTGTATCATACTTACGCAGTCGTCAATGTAAGATGCGTTAATGGCAGCTTAGAGTCGAACAAGTCACAAAGTCACTTTTGATTTCCTCGGCTAGTATTCTAACTTAAGCCTACCAGTAAATAACAAATGGACAGAGGTAAATTAAGTTTATATAACTGCGAAGTCCGAGAGCATACATAATTAACGGATAGAGATTATTCAACGACTAAATCTACACTAATATTGACTGATTTTTTTAAAATTCTCTTTACGAGGACTCAACTTTAATTTCATTAAGGGTTTATAACTCTAGAGAAACGGAGAAAATATAATTAGCTTTAACAATTTACTGCAGTTTTAAGGTTTACCTCAATCATCATACGTGTGTAAGGTGGCATATGAGAGAAGGAACAAATATCAGATCGGAAGTAAAGTTTTCCCCACATGTATTTAGTTTAATATTTCTATTTTATGTTCTGTGATGTGTTTGATGCCTTCTTTACTGTTATTTTTTATTACTTTTCATCACTCATAATTATATGATGTCATTGTTATTTATTTATGTGCCACATATTACTTGATCATTATTTACCAACTAATTTATGCCCACTTTCTTTGTTTTTTGTTTATTTATCCATAGGTATAAGAATACCTATTCCAAGTTCTGCACGAAGTTTAAGATAAATATATATTGATACAAAAACTTAGAATCCGTCTACAATCTTTATTTTAAGTGTGATCCAAATCTGTTAACCAACTCTTATTTTGAAATATGTCTGCAATTTAATGCTGAGCTTAAGGAGTCTTAACACATCAAAATTCGGGGAAGTTTGCTAAATGTTGTTTTAATCTAAGAACAATTGAATTTTCGAATAGGTAGTCGTGACTATATGCTACGTTTTAAGCTTATTTTAAAACACGGCCAACATAGATTGATAGAAGATTTATTTCGTCACATCTAATACATCATATAAAAATCGAAGCTACCTTATTTCACGAATATTTCTATATATTTCTAACGGCAAAATGGGCGCAAGTGTTTGTGTATGCCCACGAAACGCTTTTGCATCGGGATTCTTGCGTTTGTTAAATTCCGGAAGATCATAATAGTTCAGATTCGCAAACGGATATCGTCTATATCTTTTTTTTTTCTTTTGGATCGAGTTAAACAGAATTCACACCGTGATGTCATCTTCAGTGTTTGTTTGTCTTCTTAGTATAAATATAGCGAAAGTATTGAAAAGCAACTGCCTGGACTTCAGACCAGGTAGTATCTGTTATGTAATTGGTCCTTGGTCAATGTAGGGGAAACCCTTCATACTGAGACAATTACTATTTATTTTAATACTGGCAGAGTGCCCCCTTTTTAGGGGAGCTGGTCTGCCCCACATTAAAAACGACCATGTGTCTAATTTGCTTTCGGGGAGGTTTAAAAGCAAAGCAATTTCTGCAAGCAATCTTTTGTTGTTTTTGATTGAGTACGTTAAATTTGAACGCTTTACACTTCCAGTCGCGTCATGGAGTAACGGCAAGACGTCAGATTTTCTTCTACGTTCTTTTCCGTCTTCGCGTCACGGGTTCGAACCTGCCTGCATATTACAACTTTTTCTTAAATAAAAGTTAAACATACAAAGTAGTGCACATCAGCATTGCCTAAAAAATACATAATGTTTGGTTTATTAGTTTTGCAGTGAACAGTATATTAAAAAAAAAACGCTTAAACATGTTCACACGTCTAATATTAGACAGGTAGACGTTTTGGAATATTGATTTTATTTCGAACAATAATGTTCTTATGCAAATTAACCTTGATTTCAAAATCGAAACACGTAGGAAATTATTTTCCAATAAATCGAACTCCGTTATACTATTGTTATTCGTGGGCGTGTCGTGATTTAAAAGAATTTTATGAAATGAAAATTGATTAGGGATACGCTTGCAATCGTCAGCTGACGGCTGAAATATGTAATGAGCTGACCACTCACGCAGAGAGGTAATTATCATCAAACAGTAATTAAGGGCGGCGGGATTGTACCAGTGAAGACTCCATGATAACACTGTTTGATGACGTCATACATTATTCAGAGGAAGGACTAACTGTTCACACTAGATGACGTTTAAAATGTATGACATCATCCATTAAAATAAAGAAATGGCGAATATGTGAAGGGATAGAGGTCGACTACTACAAAGAAATACTTATAATACACTTATGTCCTGATTGAGCGTCTTTACCAGCGATTTAGGGGTACCATGATTTTTTATACTATGTTTACATAGACTGCTGAAGTAAAGGTTCCCAACTGTTGCAATTAATCAAACAACCTCGAAATTTCTAGTAGCGGTTGCTAATCAGCATATACGCATATGTATAACATAAAATAGAGTACACGCATACACACACATATACACTTGCATATGTGTGTGTGTTTATTAAAAGAATATGCTTATTCAATTATAGTTCATACTTTATTTATAACAATCCTTTAATTTATGAAGCTCGATGTTACTACAGAGCATATAAAAATAAATAACAAAATGTATATATTCCAAAGTTCAAGGTATTTGTATATACTAGTATGAGTGCCCGGCGTGGCCCGGGTGTTTGGAGGTGTATATTGAGCAAAAAAATGGTAGTAGGAGGTACCGCAAAGGATGGAAAAGAACGGGGGAAAAAACCTGACGTCTTCGCTGTTACGACCACGGCCAAACTGGAAGTGACGTAGGTTTTAATTAAGGCAATACAATCAAAAGGAGAGGATGACTTTCGAAAATATCGGCGAAAAAACCGACCCCTCCCTGTAGAAAAGTGCCCAGTTGAAGGTGAAGATATTAATGTTTTTAGCCAATTTTTCGATATTTGTCGTCTGAAAAGTCGAACTTTCAAAACCATACTGATGTTATGAAAATCCGAAAGTTTTAGGCAGCCATGCAAACATACATACATACATTTATATATTGGTAACTGAAATTTTCGACCCAAACCGATTAAAAAGCTTGCCCTATCTCTGAATAGCCTTTAAGTAAATTTTCAAATTTTTAGACTAGAAATTGTCAGAGTAATTTGGTAGATACCAAAACGTTAAATTTTTTCAACTTTGACCCCTATTATGACCCCTTAACATTTATTGTTTTGGGTTCAATCTAAGTTATTAATTTAGATTTCTGTCCAAGGAACCTATAACTAAAATATCAATTGTTTATACCCAAAATTAGCGGAGGAATTTGGTAGAATTCTCAAACGTCAAATGTTGAACTTTCACATCTTAACAGCCAAATTTCTGGCCAAAAACCGATTACAAAGATTTTCCCAAATCTCAATACCCTGTATATCAAATTTCGAATCTGTAGACTGAAAATTGACAGAGTTATTGCGTAGGGAAATGTACACAGACAAACAGACACACAGACAGACACTTTTATTTTTATAGATATATAGATATATATGCATGTGTGTGTGTGTGTGCGTGCAATTTATATTCGTTTTTTTTTTTTTTTGTCTTTCCTAGAAAAGCCTTATGTTAAGAAATATGTTATTAAATCAACGATATTCATCACCGATGTTAAGTAACGTAAAGGTTGGTCAGTACAAAATGGGTGACCATTGGGAAAGATTAAGTGTTATATGTCATCCTCTCTTAAAAGAGATGTACATGCTGACTGGGAACCGCATGTGAATTTGTATTCCTTGTTAGTTTCTACTTTCAGTTGAAGGCAGAATACCCAACGCTGGACGAACACCGTGAAATAAGTGGCGGGGAACACTATAACAAGCCGCCGGTTTTTTTTTTCGACAATTTTTTCACGCAGAGTCTGGGAACAATTTTAGTTAAGTAACTTGATTTATCCTCCCCGATATTTAGGGAAAACGTGTACCTAATACGTTAGGCCCCCAATGATGTTTTCCATTGTCTTTTAAGTATAATACTACTTTTTAAGTATTAACTTCCTCAGCAGTAAGTATCACTTCCTGCATTGATGATTGCATAGCATTTTACATCAGTGTTTCGAGGCATTACAATAATTATTAATGCAATTCTGATTTTTTTTTTTAGTGGAGATGTGGATGTTTGTGTTATGTTGATAAATCGGACTATTATTCTCATCTCCGGTGTTATTAGCATAACGTCTCCGTCGCTGCATCTTTTTTTTTAATATATATATATATGAACAATCGCTATCGATATAGATGTTCTCTATTATAATAGATGGCGTCATCTGTCTGTTATTCTATTACTTATGGCGTCATAAAATACTTATCATTGAGGTTTATACCACTCGCTTAAATAAAAATTAATCTCACTATAATGACGATATCTACTTTCGACATGATAGGAGATCCATTCGATGTCTTCACCCTGTGTAAGTGGATGACGTCATACAGCATGCAAATAGGTAAACAAACACAATATAACAAATAAGATCTACATAGTCCACTAGTATATATGTAATGGAATGTGCGTGTGTGTATATATATACACACGTGTGTGCATGCGTGTGTTTATACTAATAAATGTAATTAATTATTGCTTTTGTTATGTTGAATAATCGTACTATTATTCTAATCGCGGGTGTTATTAGCATAACGTCTCCGTCGCTGCAACCCGCGACCTTCTTTGGGTGATTAAACCATGCTTCTTTTTCTTAGTAGAGAAAAAAGAAGCATGTTTTCAACATCCGAAGAAGGTCGCAGGTTGCAGTGCCCGAAACATTGTGCTAATAACACCTACGATTAGAATAATAGTACGATTATTCAACATAACAAAAGCAATAATTAATTACATTTATTAGTATAAACACACGCACGCACACACGTGTATATATATACACACACACGCACATTCCATTACATATATACTAGTGGACTATGTAGATCTTATTTGTTATATTGTGTTTGTTTACCTATTTGCATGCTGTATGACGTCATCCACTTACACAGGGTGAAGACATCGAATGGATCTCCTATCATGTCGAAAGTAGATATCGTCATTATAGTGAGATTAATTTTTATTTAAGCGAGTGGTTTAAACCTCAATGATAAGTATTCTATGACGCCATAAGTAATAGCATAACAGAAAGATGACGCCATCTATTATAATAGAGAACATCTATATCGATAGCGATTGTTCATATATATATATATATATATATATATATATATATATATATATTAAAAAAAATGTAGACTACTGTGCGTCTTGCTAGAATACTTGCGGCTTGTCACCGTGCACGTATAATGTGTTTAGGAAATACGTATACCACTAACATTTAATTTTCATACTGTGCTTCATTTTCAAGCATACGTATACAGTTTTTCTATATAGCATTTATTTAGAATAACTAAGAGGCAAAGAGAATATTCAAGAAAATACGAAACAGGAAAATAAAAAGGAAAATAGAGAGGAGAAAACACGGGCATGGATGGGAGATATTTAATACTATCTATTATAAAATAATAACGAGTCAGGGGTGGTCTAATATATATATATATATATATATATATATATATATATATATATATATATATATATATATATATATAAACATCGCATGTGCATGAGAAGTACATAGTTGTTACTCTTTGTCACCACAAGAAAGACGTATTGTCACATGGTCATGAGGTGCTATTAATTCCGATCATGTTTAAACGGGATTAGATGAGGAGTTAAGCTGCAAGTTGCTTGCTTACGTTAGATTTTCAAACTTTTGCACGTTAGTACGGATAGGGAAGCAAGAAACGGGAAGGTGATTCCAAAGTATGGCAGTCCGTTGGAAGGAACTGCCAGAGAAGACTTTTCGGTATCTAGAATTCCCAATATTGAAGGAGTGGTTATTATTATGTTTTTCAGAAATGTATGCGCCGACAAGGCGCAAGATTTATCTGAATACATTCAATTTAAGTACGTGTGAAACATGCACACGGGTGCAAAACTTCGATGTTACGACAAAGGGTGGGGCTTTACTGATATTGCGGGACCTATTACATTGACGACTGTGCCCTACAAATATTTCTTCAAAGTAGCCCCCCCCATGTAATTTTTACTAGATTTACCTTTTCTTTTATGTCTTTATAAATGTTACCAATTTCTTGAAGAGTGGCTATCGTATAATTGAGAAGCACTACTTACTGGCAGTTTTTATAACTAATCACGTTATTCGCATCACGCCAATAACCGTTAGCATCAAATTTGCGTCTCGTTTAGGGGTATTGTTTTAAGTTTATGCAATGCTCAATATAATCAGTAAACGATCTTTATAGTGCTTAAAAGAAGAACGTGGTG
>NC_136507.1:10296094-10311094 GCF_053919585.1 Euprymna scolopes | reverse complement strand
TTCTGAAGATTGAAGGCTACATTCTCGGTCCAGGCATTTAATGATTATGTACGATTTCTACCTGGTGATGGCTGACGGAACAAGAACAATTCATACCCGTTAATCAATCAAGATTGTTTAACATCTTTCTACTGAACACTTCGTATTATTTACTGATTAACTGCGCATTTTATAATAAGAGAACATTTGGTTATAAAATAATACAAAGTTATTGAAAAATAACATAAAAATACATTATCTTTCTTCTCATGACGGACATATTTTCTCACTCATATATAATTCCTTTGCAGAACAGTGATCTGTCGGTTAAATTCATAATTAACCATTCGATACTATTATTAATAATAATATATTTGTAGAATTCATACTCAAAGCACAAACGGAAACGTCGCGATAAAGAATCACCGTTAACTTAAAATAGCCAACTATTTTGTAATTATAGAAGACTATTCATAAATAAGAATAAGAATGGAGCTCCCTTATTTACAGAGTTTAATTAAACATTGAGATTTTCTCTTACTCGTTACCTACTGTGACTTACGATCAAAAGGTTACAATGGTTAATTGTAAACATGCACAGCTAAAACAATACGTGATACTAGAATAAATTGTTCCTCATTTTACCTAGCCTCAGAAGGCTTTTCGATGAATAGAGTTGTGTGCATAGGCGTCTCCTCTGTGGAATACATTAACCTGAAACCGTCTTCTGGCTTATTAAAACACGGTTGCCTACAAATCCTATGTCAACAAATAGTTGTCATAAATCATCCTTATGAGTAATCAAACACAGCCCATACTATTAATCATATGAATTTCTCTCATAATAGTCTTCATCGTTGTATTGACAATCAGATTGTTAAAGCATATGGCCTTGATATGACTCGCCTAACCAGTAATATATATGTGTGTGTATGCGTGTGTGCGTGTGTATGTATGTGTATTACGTAAAATAAATTGTAACTAATTATTAACTAATATTGTACTTGGAAATTAATCTATTTTAATATTACATAATTTTATTTATTAAGAATTATTTTCATTGACAGTAATAATTTAGAAGTAGAAGTCACAATTGTTTAACTATAGATGGAAGAAATATTACAGTCGAGATAATTGATTGGTTTACTTGATCACGTTGCAGCAAAGAGTTTATAAATAAAACGATTTCTGTCAGAGTGTTTGCCTAACCAGACAGGATGGAACAGTGTCGCTAAGAACCATTGTTTGATGTCTGGATTGTCTAGCGGAAAGCGACTCCTAGAAAACGAAATAGAGATCCATAAAAATTACACTTGAAGAACATAGACAACTGTATTTATCTTAACTGAAAAAAAAATAATTATTTTAATGAATTGTTAAGAAGGATTAAATATGGAATTACTCTGACAAAATGACCTACTGATTAAGAGTAACTAATATGTAAGTTGGTTAGAATAATCTTGTGAGAGCACCGAGACAAAGCAATGTTGAGAGTATTCAACATGATGATTGACCATTTAAGAATACCAAGCGTTTTCCATTTTCCTCAGATAGGTGTCGCTACTTTCCCTGCAAAAACTAACGCCGGTAAAATTATCTCCCTTGTCCAGGATATGGATAAAACTATGCAATGCTTGTTTGTGTACTATTCGTTTCAAAAATGTAGTTGACTCAATCTGCGCTGGATAAATACTGTACCAAGAAAGAACGGCAGGAGTTTGTTTAGCTTCACAATTAACATGACGCTGGATTCTTCTAAATAGCTGAGTCCATACGTGTATTTGTGTATTCCCTATAGAAAATATTCTTCTGTACATTTGATTGAAGAATATACTTAAAGAGATGCCTAATCTTTAAATTCTCCCTAAAGGGTATTTTAAGGGGAAAACATTTATAGTATCATTAATCTACCTTTTAGTCAATTTTCTCATCTTTTTGCTGTGCTATCACCTGCTATTTTAGAATTTCAATCCAACAGATCCCTTAAGCTTTCTAACCGTTTTAAAGTGCTATTGTTTGTTTTATATTACAATTGGTTCACCGGGCATATTCATTAGGTAGTGTTTTTTTATTCTTTTTCATGAAACCGGTTGCTTTTAACATTAGAGGAACTATGGGGATATTCCTAAGATTCCAGTTTGTTCTCATGTCGTACATAAGGCCTTGTTATTTAGTTACCCTCTATCTCTCTCTCATCTCTATTTAAACTAACATGATTCAGTGCACTGACTTTAAATCTGGTTCTTATTTTCTCCCTCTAATTCCATCTCACTATGTCCCGTTTGATAGCATTATATTCTTGATATGTAGCTATTGGAATTGCATAATCATAGTAAATGATTGAAATATTAGACACATTCTCATCTCCATCAAAAGAACATATCTTTAATGGCAAAGGAATTATTTTGTCAAGATGATAATGAATCTGCTGCGAATAGTTCCAAACCCTTTACTCCCGTAAGACACACCAGCTTAATTAAATGCCCATCGGAAAATAATTGTTACAGTTATAGTTGAAGAATATCTCCAATAACTACATTCGTCAGAGCGATATGAATCAAGGCGTTATTTTGTATATGCAAGTTTTGTGTTCGCCAAACGTTACCAAACATTTTGATAAATCATAAGTTATATTGCCACTATTGTGAGTGGTTATATTAAGCATTTATAATTGCATCTAAATATAGTCCTATTATAATAAATGTTTACCTATGAAAGCTTATCTAATTTATATATGTTTCATGCAGTGACAATAAGAGATAAATGCAATAAACGTATAGTTATTTATTTGGAATGCATAATTTCAAGTTTATATCTATGTAGATGTATTAAACATCCCCCATTACCCTAAGATTTTGTATGTTTTAACTCTTCAAAATAGGACCATGATAGTTGATAATTCCTATTTTCTACAAAAGATTTGAATTACGATTTCTTGTTCTTTTTTATTTTAAAATTAAAACCTATTCGTTATATATAAAAATTAAAACTGCACTTTTATTTTATTATATTTTTCTAAAATTATAAAAGTTTATTTGAACTCTTTTCTCTTTCTCTCTCTCTATCTCTCTCTTTCTCTCTCTCTATATATATGTGTATATATATATCGTTATATTCATATATATATATATATATATATATATATATATATATATATATATATATAGGGAGAGAGAGACAGAGAGAGAAGTCATGTATGTGTATTCCAGCTTGGAAAAACAATAGTATAATTTGATGATTATATTCTATATATATCCAGGATTGGAAGCACTGCATCCAAGTTATCTCCCGAATACACTAAGAATATAAACAGAATTTATACTTATATAACATACAGCAGCATTATTCCTATATATGAGATAGTAAAATGTGATTCCTTGTGAGACGAATCACAGATGATGCTGAATATGATATGGCAATTGAAACTAAAAAAACATAAAAGAATGCATCTAAATAAAAATATAAGCTGGGATCTAGAATTTTAATCTGAGCTACATCATCGAAAGAGCAACTTTTGATAGTAACCCCGCAGTCAGCATCCTCTGAATATTGGTCCTTAATTCAAGTACAACACACCGGGCATTGTGGTTGTGGAAATGCTTCATAAAATAATCAGACTTATAATAACCTGTTATTTTAAAACTACGTCACATTAAGGATCTTTTACATATATAAAACTTTATCCTGAAGTAATACCACCGAATTTAATCATTGCATATTGTGAAATTGATGTAATCCTAATATAGACTGTTTATTTTTCATTTGATTAATTATTTACCCACTTTAATGTTCTATCTCATACAAAAAGAATATATATTAAGCTCAATCTTAACCAATAACAAAATTATATGAACATTGTAAAATTGACATGAAATTATAAACTGAATTGTTAAAACGTATATATGAAATTATTACATAGCGACACTAATCTAAGTGTTAGCAATTTGTAACGCTATCGTAACTAACATTTGACAAATGCGGTTTCAAATCAGTTGCAATTTAGGCGAAAAACTTATCGCGAAGCGTTTTATATGCTGGAAGATATAAGTCCTTTTGTAAAATCAATATTTAAAACAGTTATAACAAATCATTTTTGTGATTTACTAAATGGAAACCTTCTAAAAATTGCATTACTGTAAAAGATTATTTATTAATCTAGCAAATATTGCATTATATATCGCTATATGACGAATGAAGCCTTGCCTTTATAAGTACCTCATTCCTGATTTTATCGCTCTCGTAATTGAACACATAGTATCAAGTTTGTCCATATGTTTGATAAAGCAAATAAGCGATAAAGGCAATAGCTGAATAGTTAATATTACGTATTGGAATTCACGTTGATGCCTTCGAAATATGAAGTTACGCCTGTCGAACACACCATCAGGTTTCGAATCTGTGCATGAAACATGTTGCATCTTTCAACAGTATAGAGCATTGATGCGATGAAGCAGCTGTCTTTGGCGTTTATATAGTGTTTTAAGTTGTGAGATTACTAAGTAACTATTCGTAAAACAGAAGTTTAAAGTACTGTGTTATTATTCTCTATTTAATACAGTTATCAGTGATGTATTATATACTCCGGAAGTTCTGGTCTGAGCATTTTACAAATGTTATAATCACAAATTTCTACATTTTTGGAGGTGGCGGAAGGTAAGTTATTAACGTCATGGGCTAGCGACCTAAGTGAGCCAAGTTCGAATCCACTGAAGTCCTCAGAAATATTCACAGCTTACGATGTTAGCAATCTACACGTGGTCTCTCTCTCTCTTTCTCTTTTTCTCTCTCTCTAGAAAGGATCCTAACTTGAAATAGATCGAGGTAAGCACTGCTTACAGCTGACTCATCTGATTTATACAAAATAAATGAAAGTTTCGTTTTAAAGTGAAGCAAATGATTATGGAATACAATCGGGTGTAGATTTCATATTTTGCAGCTTATTATTTCACGAAGACTATTATTTTATACAGTCATATCTAAAGCGAAATTTACATTTAAAAATAAGAAAATATGTTGTCTAGGTTATGTGATCTTTTTCTATTCTCAAATATTTGTTATTGTAATATACATTTAACAGTCATTGTTGACTTCACATCAGCTCAAGATTTATAAATAAACTTGCAAAAAAATGTGTTAAACAATTTTTGTACAATATTCTGATTCAAATTTCAATTTATAAATGATGAGTAATTGTTTTATCCCGGAAACAGTTTTAAAGTTCAAAACGCACAAAATGTTATTAAATCATATTTATTACTTTAGAGAATATCAATAGATATAAGATAAGCCATATTTAAAGACAATAATACATTATATATTATAAATAATGCCGTATTACGCATAAATATGATCAGTAAGTAGGCATTGATATTACAGAAATTTAACAGCTACAAATGGACTTCTTTTTATGAAATACTTTACAGGAATGCATCTTATGTCTCAGATATTATGATATTAGTTTTTCTAACTAATATACATGTTTATTTAATCAGGGCGTGATTTTAAGTGTAAACAAGGATAATTCTACATTAAATAAGATGTATATATTAGTTTATTGTAAGTATGGCAACACTTCATTAAGTAATTACCAAATACTAATCTTCTTATAATGTACTAACCGTTTCTTACTATTTAAATTTAGTTGTAGTTTTCTTAATAATTCGATAGAGAATTCTTCTTTCAGGTTGGAAAACGGGGTTAATGCAGTTTATATGCCAATCAATATGATTAATGCGTCCTAAGTGTTTGTGTACAGAAGTAAAAAGTCTTATACAAATGAAAGCTATTATACCTCTGAATTATTTAATGATTAAAAACACATATTTCAATCCAGGAAAAAAGGAGTTGAAGTTGACTAATTAGCAAAAGATGCGTTCTAAGAACTTGGATGTGCCAAGTTCGAATCCAGTTTGTTCCACAATAACACTTAGGACGTTGGGAAGCTTTAGGCTATCCCTCATTTATGTACCAGATTTCTTCCCTAAAAGGATACTGACTAGACAAATATCAAAAAACAAATGTCATCTTTAGAGTTATCTGATTCATACAGTATGGGTAAATGCATGTATATACCTGCTTAGGTAGACATATTATATATTATATCTGATTAGATAGACATATTATATATGATATCTGATTAGGTACACATAATATATATTATACTTGATTAGGTGGACATATTATAAAATGTCATAATTATAACTAGTGACATTTTAGATTAATATTCTAATTGTAATATCATTTAACAATATATGGTTCGCTTATAATTGATATAAAAATGCAATAATTTCTGTAATATATTTGTGGTCACTATTGGCAATGCAGATACGGTCAAATACTTTCAAGACATGCATTAATATTTTGTCGTATACTGTGGTCCAATATAACCAATAAAACATGTAGCAACATATGTATAGTACACACACGTTTGACACATTGTAGCAGATGCTTTCAAATCTAACTTGTTATTTGTCTTAATGCTTTTATTAAATTCGATATAGTTTTTACATACATGTATTTTAGTGTATGTATTGCTTCATTAAACTACAAAACTATTCTCTACACCCAACAATTCGAAGGTAGAAGATAATATACCTATAGATAACTGTGTATTTTACTACATACCTACAAACGTGACAAGGTTATCGTTTCTCTCCTTAGGAATGTTATTATGGTTTTGTTTTTACTGGGGATGGGGCATCCTAGTGAATGCCAAACATTCCCCCTACTATTTCACACGGTCTACGCGAGAGATATTTTAAAGGTAATTTCTGTCAGTTAAAGTGTAGTAATTTGTGCATCTCTTGCACTTAGTTCTCCTGGTATACTCGCCAGGTAATTAATGAAATGATTTGTTATAAGTCTGATTACTTATATAATTACTTGAATTATGGACATCTTTCTTTTATAATATTAGTATCAGGGTTTGTATTACTGTACACATAGATCCGAAAAAGTTGTCAAAAAACAAATATATAACAAATGAATGTTATCAAAGGCAAGATAAGTTACTTTTCTACCAAACTGGATATAATTTTCGTGTTTTTATTCAATGTAACATGTTTATTCCGCTCGAAAAGCATGCAGTGTTTACCGAAGTATTGGAAAATTAAAAATGGCGCCCGACTCTCTCTTTAACACGGTAAGTTTGGGAAAAGGTGTTATAAATAATGAACTAGACAAAATACTATTAAAAAAACTCCGAAGATATGTTAACTTATGTCCCGGTAACATATATTGAACGAATTTCTAACAGTATTTTGTCGAGGTTATTATTTATAATACCTTTTCCCGTACTTACCGTGTTAAAGAGAGAGTTGGGCGCCATTTTGAATTTTCCAATACATCGGTAAACACTCTATGTTTTTCGAGCTGAATAAACATGTTACATTGAATAAAAACACGAACATTATATCCAGTTTGGTAGAAAAGTAACTTATCTTGTCTTTGATAATATTTATTTGTTATATATTTGTTTTTTGACAACTTTTTCGGATCTATGTGTACAGTAATACCAACCCTAGTATCATTCCATGGGAGGTGTGATTTTTTCAGGAATCTGAAATACATGTGTATGAACTACAGTAAGTTTTACTGTGACAAATGAATTTATTAGTGTTGTGTTTAATATGAGTATAATACTAATTTTAACTGGTGTATTATAATCCAGAACTTATTGCTTTGTGATACTGTCTAAAATACTAGATGGTTTAAATAGTATATCTGTGTTATTTTATTCTTTTTCTATTTTGACATATTTTGAGTATATAAAAACATAAGTGACTTTTGAAAATAAAATTGCAGCGTTATTAAATAATGTTTTTAAGTATGTTGCTAAGTTAAATAAAACATCGCATCTATGCGTTTTATTAAAGGGTTAACAAATGGTGATATTTCTGTTGAAGCCATTTTTCTTATATGATTGAGATGGCATGGATATTTAGTTATATGTTCTTCTCATTTATGGAATTTCTAGTTATAGTTCGTTTGGAATTGAAATGAGCAACATTATACAGATCAGTAGCTTATCTGGAATAATCAGGGTAGATTCTCCAAAATTATTACTAGAATATTTCGAGCACCTATTTTTATATAAACGGTCAAATAAAACGTGTATGGCAAATAAAATTGTCCTTGTGTATTAGTCTTTATTGATTGGTTAAGTACATTTATATTTCTTACTGATTTTAATAAAGTTTTCTTATAATTAAGTTTTAAATAATTAAATTTTAAACGAAGTTTAAATTAAAAAATGGCTCATTTAAAAGATGATATCGATCAAGTTTTTGACACAAAACATACAGGTTTTAAAGGAACATCATTGTCACAATAAGCGAATAATACTCAGGTAGCCAGCAATATTTTGAAAGGTTGTTTTTGTACTTAAAAAGCGTACACTATGTATCTATTTTATACATTAACATGCAGAAACCCTTTGACATGTCACTGCCGTAAATATATCTATTCGTTTTGATGTTAAATCTATAATTTTAGTATATATCATTAATATAAAGGTGTTGTGATATCAAAACACAATAGTTTTGATTAAATGTTGTAATATCAAAACCTAATAGTTTTAATGAAAATGACTTGTCTCGAGAATTAATGAACATTATTGTCTTGGAAAGATTTTGTTTTTTACCATTTTTATATCTAATTACACATAAATTAAATTAGTTACTGTTAATGCCCACAGATCTATATGTTATACCTATATAGAAAAAATAGATAATAAAATTACAAATGAATAACAAAAAAGTGATTTAACGGAGAGTTATGCAAAGTAGCTTACACGGAGCTGAATCTGCGTCTTTGCTCCCGATTACACCCCCCCCGCACACATATATATGCTCTCTGATTTTATTTGAATAAACCTGAGAAGTTTTTAATATTGTGATACGTGTAAGTATTTTCAGGAATTTACTGAGATATGAAATTTTATCTTGGATATATATATATATATATATATATATATATATATATATATATATATATATTGTACCAGTATAAACAAATAATATATATTTTGGTACTTTATCAGATTTGGTGCGTAATATAAGTAAATGAATGACAGTTAATTTTTACAGAAATATTGAATATGTATATATACACATATATATATATATAAGGTAGGAAAAGAAAATTACAAATTAATAACAGCAAATATTAATTTAACAAATAAATATTAAAAGCTCCACAAGATGGCTTTGCTTTCTAACTACACACACACACACACACACACACATATATATATATATATATATATATATATATATATATATATATATATATATATATATATGTATGTATATATATATATACATATATAGTATTACTGAAGGTTATGTTCTCTGATTTTTGGTAATAAACATGAACAGTTTTACTGTTTATACAGTTGCGATGCATGTAAAAGTTTTTTGCATTTATTGGAGTATAAATGTTATTGCCCTATTAATTAATTTTAATAAAGCGTTTCCTAAATTTAAATTGGCTATATTATTATTTAAAGCACTTACATTAACCAAAAAAAATCACTTTTATTAGTTTTGCTTCATGGTTTTACGTGACTAAAATAAAGTAGTGGGAAGAAAGTTAAATAAAAAGAAAATATCAACTTACATTTCAGCCGATGGCTTCTCCTTGAGACGAACACATTTCAACCTACGCTGAAAACTTGACCTGTGATATACAACCGTGACTCTGGCTTCGTCCTCAACAGGTCTCTGCCATGCTAGTCGCTTGTTGGGTGCTCTGGGGATTTGTGCCACTACTGTTTTTGGCAATTTCATTCGTACTGGGCTTCTTTAAAATCGCCTTCCTAGCAATGGTACTTGCCCGCGCCGTCGGAACCATATCTAGGGCCGAAGTACGAATAAATATACGCCAAATATGGGGAGGGGGTGATGGGATAGAAGAAAAAAAAAGAAAGAAAGAAAGAAAGGGGGAAATTCCCCCTTCTTTTTATGATTTTGGTGTAATCGTAAAAATTACTAATCGAAGCCTTTAATGTTGTGTATTTATATATGTTTATATAGATACCAACAGAAAATATATGTACGTATGTATATCAATATATATGTATGTGTTCCTATATATATGAAATGTGTGTGTGTGCGTGTGTGTACAAACCTTTTTTGTAGTTGTAGTTTAAACTATTTCAAGCTTTTGTGTATATTCTATATATTTGTTTATATATCTTGCTGCGTTTGTAAAATATATTGTTTTTGATTTAAATAGTTCAAATTTGTAGAAAATACTGATTGCAGGTGATCGATATTAAAATCGATCAACTTGCTAATAATAGTTCATTAAACTTATGAAAAAATGAATTGCTTGTGCATTGTAAGATCGGAAAAATGGTAGGTGACAATTTTTAATGTAGTTAGAAATTTTTTTTAAAAATCTTATAGAAACAAGCTATTTGTTCTGTCTTGAAAAGATAAAAATTTTAACGCATAAAGTGATTTTGTTTTAGTTTGGATGAATATTTTAATTTAAAGAACATATACGTGTTTTTTGGAAGAGGATTATATTATACGGTCAAAAGAGAAAATTAAATAGAGTTCAATTTTGTTTTATTTTTGTGTACAATAAATTATACTTTTTGTTGTTTTTGGTATGTGAGCATGTATATTATAAATATATATATATATATATATATATATATATGTATATATATTTGGAGATATGTAAAAATGACTTATGTAAAATTTAGAAATAAAATGAATTGTGATAAAAAGTTAATCTGAATACAGCGTATCGCTATAAACAGATATCAAATTTTAAAAGAAATTATTAAGGTTAAATTGTTGCAAAAATTGCTTAATATTCATAATTAAATCAAATATTGATGGTTCAAAAGTCACGGTATACACATAGGCATATACGCGTGTATATATAAATACATACAGACATACATATGTTTGAATATCTATATAGTGAAATTGGAAAATATTTATTTGAATTTGAATATAACTTTTCGTCTTAAAATGAGGTTGTGTAAATATGATACTGTAGAAAATTATTTAATAAGAGGTTTATCAGTGTATGCTTGAGAAATGTATATGTATATATCATTCCTATTGTTGACAGGATGCTGTATACACCTATATGTATAGAATTTTGTTTGTGAAATTAGTGGCACAATAGATTGTTACAGGTTTTTGGACTTTTAAAAATTATAACGGTGTTAATGGGGTAGCAATTATAACGTCCATGTACATACACTTTCCTAGTTTACGGCTCAGATTTTACTTTTATCCTTTGTGAAATGTATTTGCATTTTTCTTTCTTTCTTTCTATATGTTTTTCTTCTTGTTTGTTTCTCATTTACTTATATTAAAAAAAAAAGTCTTTTCCGGCAAGAAGGATACCCTTGTTCCCGTATTTGTATCCGACAATCAGAAAGGTTTGAATACCTCAGAGCGAACTTATCTAAATTCCAAACAGAACAACCAAAATATTATTGTAGTAATGCATATATATATATATATATATATATATATATATATATATATATATAATATTTTATATAATTATATCCATATATATATGCATATATATATAATATATATAATTATAAATAACACACAAGGATTCCTACATCAAGTTAAATGGGGCAGGTGTAAATGTATAAAATGCTTAATCCGTATTCTTGATGCTTTTCCTTGTATATGATGTTTAGTAGTTTTCCTTCAGTGTATATTTTTCTTTAGTTCTGTGGCGTTTACTTTCTTAATCAAAGGTGGCGATATAGAGATGTATATCTCTATGAGTATGCATATGGATATATACACACATAAAGATATATCAGAACAGAGATGTATCCACGGAGTGTATTTGATGTCTTAGATTGTTAGGTATGTGTAAATCCTCGAAGAAAGTGAAAATAGATGAAAATAATCCTGGATAAAAGAATTTAAAAAAATGTATGTGATTTTCCTTTTTGCGAAGTTGATAAAAAAATTTAAATCTGTGTGTCGTTGTCGTAGAATGGTGGATATTATCTTAAACTGTATCCCTTGAGGAAGAAAAAAAAACGTAATATCCCCGAAAATAAGATATTTTCTATTAAAAACTTCCTTTTTTTTCTCAACGAAGAATATTTCTCTTTTTGTTCTTTTTTTTACTTTTTAAAGTCGGAATTGACTTTTCCTGAAGTAAGGAAACCTCCAGAATATATATCACCTGCAAATTAAGAAAAAATGACTTGGAATCTAAGCGTGGTTTTCCTTCTTAACAGATATATCAGGAACGACTTCTGAAATAGTTATTTTTAGAAGTACACATATATATGAATATATATATATATATATATATGTGTTTGTGTGTGTGTATGTATGTAAATATTTTTGCCGTTTATTACGACTGATTTATTTTTGTATTTAAGAGCATTTTTTCATATTTTTGTGTATGTCGAATATATTATATATATATATATATATATAAAAATATATATATTTCATGCGTATTTATAGAGCAAAAAAAATGGGTATTGCATTTTGTATTTAGGGGTATTGTGATAGATTTATCTTGTTGTATTTCGAAATATATTATCCTTGAAGCTTAAACATTGCGGAAATCCTTCAGACGAGAGATCAATTTCTTGAGTTTTATATTTGGAGCAATATTTTAATCCATGTGATATAAGAACATCCACTGGTGAATTAGGCGAATCCCTTTTTTTGTTGTAGTTTTTTTAAAGATGCAGTTTTTAATCCCGATTGAATTGAAATGTCAACACGCTTGTTCTCGTGCGGAGAAATAGAGGGAGACTGTTTTCAATTTTCATCTCTTTTTCAGGCACGTACTTGACTAAAACGTCACACATAATACATAAACATATGTAGATGAGTGTGTATATATGTGTGCATAATATGACGTCTTATACATATATATAACTATGTATCGCCTTTTTGTTAATTATATATATATATCACGTTTTTGTGTTTAAATAGGAAACAGCTATCCTTTTGCGTTTGTTTTAGGGACGTATATTTTCCTGTATATGTGTAATATAAAATGGATGAATTTACATAAATGTATAATTTACTTATACATGCCTAGTCGCGTCTATGTGAATATATGCATGTCTATTAGTTTTAGAAAGATGAACTTTCTTTGCGTTTAATAATCTGAGAAATTGATTGCATAAGTATTTTCTATGTATGTGCAGGCGTGCATATATGTATATATATATATGTGTATGTATATTTTATTATTTGATAAACAGCTGTACTTTGGTTTCGAATATTTCTGATATTTTAAAGATGGAATTATTTGCTTTTTTGACGGTTTCGAAAAATATTTCTTTAAGAAAAAATTCGGCACTTTGATGAAGAATTGTTTTAAGCGAGGTGATAATAGAAGGACCGCATAACTCACGTTTATATTTTGGCTTTCTTATTTATTCAAATTATATGTATGTTTTTTTTTTTGGTATGAAGTCCGACACGCGCATAATTCACAAACTCTTTCAGAAATCATTATATTTTCCCGAATTCAGTGTGTGCGAATGTTTAAAAAATAATACCCCATTTAATGTATACATAATAAATGCTTTTTTCTCTCTCCCTTATTTTATATTTACAAATATGTGGCTATTCGATAGCCACTTCTTTTTTGTGGTTCTTTAAAAAAGAATTGAATGTCGTCTTAATGGGAGAAAAAAGGTAGTGTTGCTATCGATGGTAGGGGGGTAAGACAGTACCCCCCAACAAGGTTACGAAAACATTTTCTAACAATGAAGAAGGCACGTTATTAAATTTCATTGCAACGTATCAAGTGATACCGCTTTATGATAAATCTATCCGTTTATCAAGAGATTAACTAGTTTTTTCATTTTGAATTCGATTGTTGAGTAATGTCTTCAAGGATATTCTGCAAGGCACAAGGAAACGATTTCTGGTTCTTCTATGAAGAAAGACGCCAAATACGTAAATCAATAGTTCTGTCTATGCGCGCGTGTGTGTGTGTGTATGTGTGTGTATGTGTGTGCGGTTGTGTGTCTGTACGGACCTGTTTTTCGTGCCTTCCTTTTTATACGCGTGTGTCCGTCGGCGTGTGTGTGTGCGTACTCACGCAAGCACACCAGTTGTGCGTCTGCGTTCTGCGTGCTAGAGTGTGTTGATTCGGAAGCAGACGCACAAGGAGATATGGACAAACCAATAGGCCAATCAGAAGATTCGGAATTCGATCCGGTGGTAGGGTGGATAGGGAAAGAGAAAGAGAAAGAAAGAGAGAGAGAGAGAGGGAGAGAGATATGCGGGTCAGGGAAGGTCTGTCGAATCGGACTGATTGCAAGGGGGGATACACCCTTCCACGGACGCTTTCTTAAAAATTAATTTGTTTTCCCCTTTTCTTTTCCCCTATCGATCGATAGAACAAATTGCTCCCTCTCTTTTTCGCAGTGAATTCCACACACAAAATGTGCTCATCTCTGTTCACAAGTTCTACCTATCAACTTGTTAGGGTAGCTCGTTAAGCATCTATATTAGACGATAATACAGCGCGCATTACTCACACATACCTATTGATATATGCATCTATTCGTTTTTTTATTTTTTTAGAGCGTGCATGTTTTTCTGTATAATTTTTATTTTCTTGCTATGCAGTTATTCATATATATGTATACTTCAGTCGTATTAGTCTATAGTTCGCGGCTTTAAGAGCAGTTCATTTATTTAGTTGTTTCTTTAAAGTCTAATAATTTACATAGATTAAGCCAATTTAGATTAAGGCCAAATAGACGAAACCCGTGCCAAAAATGGAGTTACGTCGAAGAGAAGAGAAATGATAGGAAGTAAAGCTTACTGTTGCCATTAATAATGTTAATATGTATATATACGTGTATATATTCTTGAACTTTTCGCGCTGATTATATCGTTTTATTCACCTGCACTTTTTAGCTGCAATGTTCTTTTTTTTCACATCTAACGTGGACAACGTGAAAGGTGTTAAACATTAGAGTAACATAAGCAACTGCAGGCGATAACACAGTAAGACCTGTTCATTTTCTCTTTA
>NC_136507.1:10248594-10288594 GCF_053919585.1 Euprymna scolopes | reverse complement strand
CCATATTTCAGATCTGATATTCTCGGAAGAAACAGAGCGTTAATGAATATACAGTTGAAGTCAATAGAAATAATGATAAATATGATCACTAGGATGAATATGGCGATAATACCAACAACAATAACAAAACAACAACAACAACAACAACAATAATAATAATAATAATAATAATAATAATAATAATAATAATAATAATACCGCAATTTGTCTAAGAACGATTTATCCATTTACATGTGATGGCTAATACTGAGTAGTGACTGAAGCACCTTCATCAACCAATATCATTAGATTAGAATATGATATTTTATGTTAACAAAATCGTTTTATTTTAGTGATTAAAAGGATAGTTCTCTCCCTTTTCTGTTATAACAACAAACTGACTGAAAATAATACATGAACACCATAACAAAAAGACGAATTTAGTAACTAATGTTTAAACATTTCCAAAATTGGAAGTCTTTCTTGTTAGCTATTCAGCTATGTTCCATATTGACATAAAAATACTTACCACCGGAATCACAGTTTTTTGCAGAGGATTCAGTTTTATGAAAGTTTCATGATTAAACAATATAAACTCGAATAAATTTCACGTGTGAACCTCATAATTTCCACCATTTATTTGGTTTATCTTTCCTCGAAAATCTGGTTTGTCTAGAAATTACAATACATGCAATAAACTGATTGCCATCCTGAAAATTATGAAACGTGTTATGATTCAATCTAACAAAAGGCATACAGTGCACACTGGCATCTTGTTCTGAAAAGAAAAACTGTAAAAAATATGTGAATTAAATGAAAAAAATATTACGGATCATGCACACATCGGTCTTTATTACAGAAGCAGGTTTTTAAAAGTTTGACTCTTGTAAAACCAATAGAAATTAATTACATATTTCAAAAGACTCTGCGCAATAAAACAAAATTATATATCGTATATTTTTCATATTTTCATCGTAGTTCTCGTGAGGTTATTCTTGCTCTCTTTAGATTTACTACTAAAACATATATAGAATGATGTACTTTATAGTGTAGGTTATCTTTGTTCCATTTGAAGTGTTTTCTATGGCGCGGAACTATATCTGTAATTTTATTAACGCCATCCATTTGTCTTCACCGTCACGTCTTTTCCTTATGTTTCTCGCCTATTTTATGGCATAGATTATCGAGAATTGCCTCAGTTATTCCCTGTTCCTTTTGTTCTAGCTCGTTTGACTCGTTGGTTTCGTGGGCTTCGCCGGTTCTATATGTTAACACCTTCTTATTGCACAGTATGTTTTAGCCTAGAACTTCAAGTTTGGTCAACTTTTCCTGCTGAATGTTCCCCTCCTCGTCTACGTTTCAACACTGAGATTAATATATATCTCTTGCCTTAGCGATTATCATCTTTAATTTTTATATTTGTCAAATGATTTCGAAAAGTATCAAATTGCATTTTGAAAAAAAATAGTTAATGAAAAATAATATTTTCTTGCGAGTTCTTTCGAAAATAAATACATTTATGTTACTCATTTGTACTATTGTTATCATTCACAAAAATCTCACGTGTACTATTGTTATCATTCACAAAAATCTAAACTCAAACGTGAAAAATACATTTAAGTAACCTATACGAAATATCGATAATATATATGTAAAGAGAACAAACACAACTAATTGCTACATCAGATTATAGATTACTCATCCTTTATTGACAATGCTTAAAATACAGTAAATACATCAAGGTAGAAAATGCTATACATATTGCAGGAAAATGAGTGATGGAACCGATGCACATGTAAAATCGTACATATTTCATGAGTAGCTTGATACGTTAATTAGACATGCACATGGTACGATCGTTGGCCACTGGCTATTGAAGACGGGTTTACACTTACACCGTACACACATCAAAAAATATATTCGCAATAAATGGAAAATTTAAAATAGCATTATAAGTTATATAGGTGTTACATTATTGCACTAATCCAAAATATAATGTACATGCTTCAGAATAATAATACATTGAGAGGAAGAAATAAACATCAAGAGACCTTTAAGTTTTCTCACGTGTTGTTGCTGTACTTTCCGAGGAATACTGTTTGAAAACTCCGGCCTATATATTGATCATGGTCTATATTCGTTACATTACGGTTTTAACCTTTATTTTATGTAGCTAACCTACATACTAGTACAATTACAGCATTACTATTATCCTAGAACAGAAATATGTCTATAAAAGTGTACCCAGAAACATCTGCATTGCATATATATACATATAATATATATATATATATATATTATTATTGATTAAAAGGTTAAATGAATTACAATTTTTCGCTACAATAATTTACTCTTTCGACCTAAAAATATTTGATTAGGCGACAGAGCCCAATATTTTTACCTACGGTCATTCTTTTAACAGAGTGGATCTGAATAAGAACAGAAGCCTCTGATGAAATTGTTTTAGATTGAAATCGTAAATTTATTGTAGCCACAAATATACTCTTGTTTACCTAAATTAGATAAAATAATATTTCACTCTTTTTCATTTCATTTAAAGTGTCTTGTATATATTTACTTGCAATATTATATTATAGTGATCCAAATACAGTACTGTTTCGCTCTATCCAAGCTCATCGGTGCGGCTAGACAAGCAACTACTTCAAACTAAGATCGAAACCTGACTGCCCAAACGACAGTCATGGTTTCTCATCATTACGCTATACGGCTGCTGCTGTGCCGGTAATGAATTAACGATGTTTTGACATCGTCAAAATGCCAAAGCTCTATTTGTTTACAAAAAGCGTATCACTTAATACGCTAATGGCAATTTGTATATCACTTCTCAATATATATATATATATACTTTCACTACACCGATGAAGACTGAAGGATCGGTCGAAAATTATGTACCTGTAAAAAGATTAAAACATTTTTTTTTTTCATGATATGATTTTGTATTCCGGCTCGCCACTAATTGAAAACGAATAAAGAAAAGTTATAAGCTTTTATACTTTTCGTATTCTTTTTTATACATTTCCATTCATATGTGTGTGTGTGTGTGTGTGTGTGTGTGTGTGTGTGTGTGTGTTCCAGATGCTAATGCACTCTGTCCGTCAAAAATATTTGAAAAATATATGTCTCGCTTGTGTTTGCAACTTTTACATATCTAGATTTATTACTAAAAAATTTTTTTTTTAAATTGACTTATTGAAGAATTTTACCCCCAAATAATTTCTAACGACTGGGTAATCTGATGTCGACTTTTGACTTTGTATTTGTTTTCTCAATATTACTGCCACTTTAAAGTCCTTTCATCCCGGAACTAAAAAAGTAAAAAAAAAGGACGTATTTTACTCCCATATACAGGCCCAGTCCGCTGCGGTTTCATACTGATGCCGCACAGAAATCACTAACCAGATTAACAATTAGCTTTATATTTATTAATAAAAAGTTAGATTTGATTATATTAATGCTACTAGAAGAAATAGAAATATATCGTAAGTTTAGTAAGATTATGTTTATGAAATTACGTAAAAGTCAAAATTAGATAAGCTTATAACACCTGATCTTATGGAACACCCAATGACGTTTTCGGAAGTTTAGAAACTTGGGGAAGGCCGGTTGAGGAACGTTTCTAGATGTCGCCGTTGCATGTCTCTGGTGACGGAATTTTTCAATCGTGACTGTAGATTGAAATTGGAATCAACACGATAGGAAGTCAAGTTTCTTTAAAATGACTCAAAATATTGATTTTGATTTGAATTTAAGATAGTTGTTGGCTTGAATTAACGGCGTTTTTATTCTTCAAACAATTCGTTATTTTTCAACGCATACATAATAGTATCAGATAACAAGTTGACAACAGACCACGTAAATGAACAGAGGAGCACTTTAGTATCATAAATGGTTTTAATATGAGTCATATTTGGCGGAAAATGAAAATGAAATTCATAAAGATAGAACTAAATGTTCTGTCGAGCCAATTCTGAAGTTACAATTATTATACTTAATATAACATTTATTGCTACAATTAGAATGCTTCAGAAATCGATGATATAATTCGTATTTATGTTCGATATATAACAACGAATCCTTTTCAATTTGAGGTTGATTTGTGAACCATAGCTCCCGATGTGTGGACTGTGGTTTATATCAACCATCTTCCTTTATCTGCATTTGGTATGTTGTGATTATATTATCTTTAAGAAGATTTGCAAAAATTCGTAGGAAGTTGTCTACAAATATATGTCATAAATATATGTCATAAACAATTCCGAGAAGTTATCAATGTTTGTCCATGCCATTCAAAGTGTTCAATCGTCTCAGAATATTCATCTGACAAATCACCTATTTTATTAACTCGCATCCTAAAATCAATTGTATATAAATCAGTTACGTCTCTCTTCTAAACGCATGACCAAACCAATTAATACGAAAAGGGGTGAGCGAAAAATAAATTCAACTCAGACAAAGCTCGCCGTTTAAAAGAAATACGGAAAGAAAGTCCCCACGCTACATAAAAAGTAAACCTTATTTTTTCTCTTTATGTCAGCAGAAATAATAATTTAGATATATAAAATTAAAGTACTTACGCAGTTTTATGATTTCATATGAAGATTACTGCAAACAGTGGGGGCGCATAATTAACTATTCGCTATTTATGAAGCAGGGTCTAGCATAGTAATAGAATTGTATTTTTTTATTATTTATATTTTTAGCGAATATGATTAATAGTTGTAAGTTTCAAGTATACCATGCTTTTTTACATAGGAGTCACCACTTATCAAGGCCCTGAGAGAATTCGAGGATAAGAGTTATTAGTCTAGAGTAATGAATGATATAATATCGTAGTCGTCATTATTAATGGAGATTTGGTAGATTGGATTACTTAAGGGCGCTGTTCATCACGAATTTGTTTATGTTGAGAGTTCCATAGGCGTGCAGCTCTAAGAAAGAAGCATCGTTCATGGAATCTACTTTTTTGATTTAGGCACAGTTAAGGAGTAGGGAAAGTTATTGAGAGTGGTTTCAGCTAGATGGGTGTTTTTCGGGAAAGATTTGCGAGGCGGGACCAGAAAATGAAAAATGCGATGATAAAAACAACCTTTTATGAAATAATACACTTTTTAAAAACTGGGTAAGGTAAATGAAAGTATAAGTTAAGAAATAAATACTAGTAAAAAAAGAAGAAAAAAAACAGCGAAGTACAAAAAAGAAAGACGCTTTATTAAACTACAATGAAGCAAATAGATATTTGAATGAAAAACTAACATGGCGTACCATGGATGCTAAATCAGGCACGCAGAAACTGAATCATTATAAAATACAGAAGAAAACTATAGCGAATTAAAAAGAAAACATCAATAATAAAAAAAATACCCTCAAGATGTAGCGTTCAGTAAAATGGCATTCAAATCCTCAATTTAATTTTCTACAATTAAATACGTAAAGCTTCTTTTAATACTATTGACATCCCCCGTTCCTATTACGCCTGCTGCTACTGCTACTGTTCCTACTACCATGGAGCTAGCATTACCGGAACGAGGCTTAGGAACAGACGGATGAATCACTTAGACGCGACGGGCCCGGTGAAATGCGTGTGGTTCGTTGCAAGGTATTCCGAATGGGAACTGATTCACGTGTCCCATTATACTGTTCATTTCCAACATAATCAACGGCGAGTTTGTTTTTCTTAAACAAATTTGATTAGAGCTCTCGGCCATGAAATGCTGCAGTAATATTATTGACCTCAATTATTTACCGATCAATCATCATATACTTATAGTTTTTTATATCCTTATTGTAAACGTCACATACATAACTCTGTTTATAGAAGATACACACACACACACAAAGACACGCATATATATATATATATATATATATATATATATATATATACATACACACATAGAATTAAACACACTAAATATGAATATCTTTAATCCACATATATAAACGGAGAAATGTGTATACGTTCATATATTTCGATTTAAGCAGACACCTATATATACAAATATATAGATATGTTACTATATATCACTATGCATATATATGTATATATATATATATATATATATATATATATAAGCCATAGTTATAAATATATCATAGTCATGTATTATACGCACATTAACACATAACATTATAGATATATATGCGTATATATAAACTTAACAATATTATAATTAGTATATATATATATATATATATACATATATATTTACTTAAGGGGAACATATTTATATGCATATACGTACATATTTATATGTGCACATACATACATTAAAATATACAAATACATCAATATATGCACGCATACATATACATGTATTATTTTTACCATCATATTAATGAATAAATGTATATTCGCATATACCGACATAGTATTATGTATATATATTTAGATGTATATGTACTTTAATATCGCTCTGTGATAACTTATGTGCACAGACGTAGACCATAGACATATTCCCATACACAACAACAATATATATATATATATATATATATTATTTTTATTATTATTATACGTAAATTATCATATACATATACATGTATATATATATATATATATATATATATATATATATATATATATATATACCAACACCTACACATATTTATGCATGTATATATATATATATATATATATATATATATATATATATATATATATTTAACTAGCGTCTATATGATTCTTTAATCACAAAAACGACCAATATTTATTGTATATTGTTTAGATCCGAGAATGCATATACTTTCTTACGTTTTACGCAATTATGATGGATAATTATACATTATTTTATTCAATGGCATTTTATAATTATAAAATTATTATTTATTGAAAATGTTATTATTTTTTATTATTATTTACTAAAGAGAAGCAGTAACCCATTCGAAATCAATAAGGATAATTATAAAAAACATTTGCCTCTTAAGATCTTCACGTATCCTCATTAAATTAAGCTGAACTCGATAACATATACAGATAGAAAAATTCAAAAAATAATCTCCATCTAACATATAACAGGCAAAATGTGTGTGTGTGTGTGTGTGTGTGTGTGTGTGTGTGTTTGCATGTCTCGCAAAAACTTTCGACACACGTTTATAAGATCGATGTCTTGGACGGCAAATCTCTAAAAATATGCCAAAATCCATTGTCCCACTCGTTACTTGGCCGTTTTGTACAAGTAGGGGTCGCTGTTCCCGCCGACAATTCAGCATATCATTGTCACCGTTGCATTGTCTACGTTTAATTTCGATATTCGATACTTTCTGTTTTACCATGGATGCATGGGCATGTTTTTTTCACCTCCTTTTCCTCCATCGCGTTACGGGTTCGAGCCTGTCTGTCTACTACCACTTATTTTTAACCCCTCTCCTCTATTTACCTAAACTGCCTACTGTTGTTTTGATACCCCCCGCTGCGACTACTTTTTTATTCCTCTACTCCAGGGTTCCTTACCACACTGCCATTGGAACAAATTCGCTTTAGCTTTTTAGCCAGTTAAAATATACAGTGGACGCTCAAAATAAAAACAAATGGGTCTTGGTAGGCGTAAATCAACTAAACATGGTAGTCGTACCTATGCGAAATATTCATTTATATTTTTACAGCGCGTTATTTTAAAATTTTGTATGCGCATGGATTAAAGTCAGACGGTAATAAATAATTAGGATGGGGCGTTATATGTTTTACTTATAATTCTAACTGATGGTATCCAACTTATATTTGTTGTAACTCTTGTAGTCACTGCTATATATATATATATATATATATATATATATATATATATATATATATATATGGGTACAATATAATAACCAGCAGAGCATTTTTTTTTTACAAAGTGATCACCACTTATCAAGGCCCGGAAGCCACTCAGGGATAAGGGTTATTGCAAGTACATTACGTTAGTGAGGAGATTTGCTGAAATGTTTACTTAAGGGGGCGGTTCATTAGGAATTTGTTAACATTGGACTTGAAGACAACCAAGTTGTAGTCCGGAGGGAAGCAGACAGACGGAACAGAGTTCCACAGGCGTGCAGTTCTAAGAAAGAAGCTTTGTTCATGGAATCTGCGTTTTGATTTAGGCACAGATATAGAGTGGGGGAAATTTTTCACAGTGGATTAAGCTAGACGGGTGTTTTTCGTGAAAGATTGGCGAGGGGGGACCAGAGATTGGAGTTCAGACGAGCATCTGCCATGGAAATAACGATAAAACAAGGACAGGCTCGCAATGTCTCTTCTGTGGGAGAGAGGTTGCAGGGTAGAGAAAAGGGCATCCCCCACTAAGCCACGAAGTCTATTTTGTACTCTGTCGAGGCAGGATAGGCTGTCCTTAGCAGCTCCCGCCCAGATATGGCAACAGTACTCCATCCTTGGACGTACTTGGCTTTTATATAGATAGAGAATTGCATCCGTAGTGAGATATCTTCTGGAGCGGTAGAAGGGTCCCACCATCTTTCCAGCGACCTTGGCAACAGACTTGATGTACGTGTTCCATTTCAGATCAGGAGTAAAGGTCAAACCCAGAAGCTTGTCAAAACACGGGGTCTCACCCAGACGAGAGCCATCCATCACAATTGATGCCAGATGGGGATAAGAGCGTTGAGGATAGGAGTTTGGTTTTGGATGCATTAAAGGTAACCAGCCACATCTTCCCCCACTGAACCACGTGCTCGAGATCAGAGGAGAGAGAATCAGAGAGAACTTTGTCATTTACAGCCTTTGATGTGTTGCCGTAGATGGTCGTGTCATCAGCATAGATGTCAACGAATGATTTAAGTATGTGTTTAGGGAGGTCATTGATGTAGATCAGGAAGAGAGTTGGGCCCAGGATTGACCCCTGAGGGACTCCAGCATTTATATTGCAGGCCTCCGATTTTTGTCCATCTACCACTACACTTATGAGCCTATCGGAGAGAAATGATTTAATGATTGAGAAAACATTTCCAGTTATACCGTAGCTGGAAATCTTGTGAAGTAGACCCTTATGCCATACCTTGTCGAAGGCCTTTGATATGTCGAGAGCAATTGCCCTAGAAAGAAGCCTTTGTCAAGCATTGCCTCAATAATAATAAATGCAAAATCTAAATGAATAAAAATATATTTAATTTACTTTATGTTTGGGCAACGCCGTGCGAATTTTTACACGCGCAGATCATGATGTTATAATCATAAGGTCACTAACCGTCTATGACATTTACTCGTGTAACGTTGGCCGTGTGGTTTATGCCTTACTACTGGATTCAGAGATGGGTTCGAATTTCCCGAGCGGCTGTAATGGTACCTCCCTGCATTGATGATTCCCAAAAGGATGAAATATTAGTATCTGTTCGCATTTAATAATTATTATAGTAAATAATATATATATATATATATATATATATATATATATATAATTATTTTAATGCCTACAGACACTAATATTTCATCCTTTCGGGATTCGACCTCTGTCACCAGAAGAAGTCATGCCTGGCTTCATTAGCAAGGACCTGAACCATTCGGCTATCGTCAACCGTGAGAGATACAACTGCAATTAAACATTTCTTCTTCTTAAATGTTTTAACGTCAGTCAGAGAGTGATCCAATCATTATATGACGATCTGTGCGTATGAGCTAAGTTGCTCCACTTTATTACAACTGCAACTGCTCAACGATGATATACCTCTCTCTCTCATATATATATATATATATATATATATATATATATATATATATATATTTATATACATATATATGTATGTACACAGAAGAGATAGGACGAGATAAATGATTAGATAGAAAAAAGTTAGATATATTTATATAATTATATGCATTGGAGTAATTCTGGAACAAATTATCTAATCCTTGAAACGGGTTACCTGATGAAATGGTAAGAAAAGTAGGTTATGTTTAATATTTAATAAACGTACGAAGAAAATAGTTTTAACCTTGCCTAAAATTATGATTATTCTCATATGAGAAACCTAAAAACATTTATTAGACGTGAATAATAAAATCTCTAAAAAAAATAATGTGTATTTTAAGGCGTTTGAAATTGAACACATGCGCAATCCCCTATTTAACATTTCAACTGTTTCAGATATGCATGAAATTACGTCAATTTACTTAGGCACACATTAAGTAACGTTCGCTGATTGCAGATTTCTTCTTATTTGTAAGCCTTAATTTTTTTTTCTCTAGAATCAAATTCAAATAATTGAATTTGATAAAATTTTGAATAATGATGCTATGAATAAAATTTACAATTTTTCATCTCGATTTTTATCCATACAAACGAATGCAAATCTATTTTACTTTATAATTTATTTATACTCGTTCTAGTTCGAATATTCACTTAACCTTTATACAAACTTCATGAAGTGCCTTTTACTTCTGGCTTTAAATAGAATACCTACATCACTGAGAAAATGGCGTTATAATTCTACAGATCACTTCCGTCCCAATTCTCTACATATAAAGAATAAAATACATCCTAAGATAGAGTACACTTGCAAAATTGTTGCATTACTTTTATGTATGATCGCTAAAAGTTTGGAAATTCTATTTATAAACGCTGGCGATAGGAACTGATGAATCAAATTAAACCACGTTCTGCTATCAACCAATCAGAAATAAGAGTTTTTCTATAATAATTGAACCGTTTAACATTCCAACACATGACGTTTTCGTGTCTTTACGGGAAGGATTATTTACTTTATGGCTGTAAAATTACAAAGTCCAGAACCTGTACAGAACAGATTCCCACTACAAATTTTTCATCTTCAGAACTTGTACAAAATAGGTACCCATCGAAAACTCTTCTGAAATTAAACATTGTTTTCAATTCAAGAGGGTTAGGGCCCAGGTTTTCCTTTGATAGATCGAAAAAAAAAATCGAATTGCGGCAAATACAATTTTTAGGATATTTACAAATATTTACACAATAAATTCAGGCATAGCCTGAAAACCTAAGCAAAGCTGTGTTTATTGAAAAGAATGCAACTGATTAGATGGTAGAAGTCTATCTCGGGTAATGCGAGAAGCCTTGGATGATAGCTGGAAAAAATATTTTTATCGAAAGGAAACCCACAAAATTATCTCTTTATGTACTGAATTGGCATCTCTAAAACGCACGAAGGCCGAGACAATTACAGATTATATTATGAGGGCCGAACTAACAGAAAATTCATGAAAAAATATCTGGCTATAGTTTTAGCGACAGTTTGTTAATCTCTATTGCCCTTTAAGGGTCGTTGAGTGATTTTAAGCCGTTTACCACAGTGATAATCCTACGATTTTTAGTCACATCAAGGTAGCACTAAGGAGTTACGAAGAAACTGAGAAAATGATCGCAGAAAAAAAAACGTGTCTACAAATATTATGAACTCTTAAAATGCCAGTTTCAAAACAACAATGTTTAATTGTACCTTTATCTAGAATAAAACTGCAACTTGTTAAAAAAAATAGTCCTCAGAAGAGAACGAACATTATTTGCTATAATTGTGGCCGATCCAATCGCAAAAGTTTTCGATGTAGATACAAACATTTAAAAGGGGGCTCCATTAAAAATTTACTGACCTCCGTAAGTGGACACACATTTTTCTCATGTACATTTTACACTTTAAGAAACAGTAACAACCTTCATGTCGAATGTAGAGCAATAGCACATATAATTACGAAAGAATTGGATTTTATCAATTTTGATCCCAACTTTAACCCTCAGAGTCACATTGAAGCGGCGATGTGTAAATTTCGCTAAGGAATAATAAAGGTGTACTTTGTTTCTGCATTCTAAAAAACGATATTCTTATCCCAAAATTTAAACAAAATATATTGTCTGTACAAGCCACCACTGAACAAGGTGCAAATATAAACTTTAGTCCAATAAATAAAAAAAGGTTTACCCGAATGGACCTGTATTCGATATTAAAGAAAATGGAAGACTATATTATTTAAACAGTGTTGTCCCATGAAAAACCGCCTGCCATGATTAACAACCATGGCATAATATCCTTGGGCACTTCAATATTCCAGATATCACAAAGTTGCCGAATCTGGTTGACAGAATAAGGAAAACTTGACAAACGACGACGTTTTAGACATAATACCAACACACGATGCCGAGCAAGAAGGCCGCGAAAATCCTATAACTGGTATTTTGTGACTTGAACGGTCCCGTGAAACTAATGGGCCAAGAAAATTTCAGGTATGCATTACATTTTGTTGATGATTATTCCGGTTTAGTAATGGCCTATTTCTAAAAGAACAAATCTGATAGTTTGATTGCGACTAAAAAAATACTTAGCTGATATGCCCCCCTACGGTGTAGTAAAGTTCATCCGCTGTAACAATGGTACAGAATTCACTAACAAAGATTTTTAACTTTTATTATCAAACATGAAAAAATCAACCTCTAATTCCCCTACCAAAACGGAACAGCTGAAAAATCATGGCTGACATTTTTGGAAATGGAAAGATGTCTACTTATTGAATCAAACCTCCTAAAAAAGTCTGGACACATGAACTAATAACTGCTGCATATGTACGTAACCGGTCCTTTAACAAAAGTATATCTAGAATCCCATATGAAGCGTTCTGTGGTAGAAAGTTAAGTTTACGCAGAATGCATGCATTTGGCTCAACTTGCTTCGCAGTTATAGATAAAAAAAGCAAATTAAATACCAAAACCTGTCGAGGTATATTCCTTAAGTACGACAAAGCCGCCAATCCTACTTAGTAATTTTCCAGAGAAACATAAAATAAAAAGAATCCGATCTGTACAATTCAGAGAGATGCTCGATTTCAAAGACAAATATCCATCATATGAAAAGGATACATTAATATTTCCCTAAATTCATAAAACAAGTCACAACAATGAAGTTTCCGTCGACGAGGAAAACGTATTTATAATAATGAAAGCGATGATGCTGATGCTAAAGTCGTAAATTCACCAGACCGTTACACAAAAAGTAGAAGCAAACCCGATTTTATGTGGTCGACAATTTGGATGATTATCAAGTCGACTCTGGCTATTCCACGGCTTATACGCCAAAACGCTTTAACGAAGTAATTAATTCGGAACATTGTCAGCAATGGAAAACGGCAAGGGAAAGCGAAATAAATTATTTAACAGAAAATAATATCTATTCTTCAGTGCTTCTCCCAAATAAAAAAATCATATCATTTCTTCTCGATAGATATTTACAAAATAGTCTAAACCTTCAACTTTTGATCAGTACAAGTCGAGATTTGCTGCTAAGGAATAATCTCAGTATAGAATATTCTTTTTATGTTTTCACCGACTACACACTTAACCACAATCAGAATTTTATTGCAAATCGCTTCGCAATATAACCTTAATATACATCAAATTGACGTAAAAATGCTTATTTAAATGTCTCGATTGACTGTGAAATTTATTATCCCTCACCTCAACCTAGAGATTCATAAGGAAATTAAATTGCGCGTGGAAGCTAAAAAAAATAACTGTGCGGTCTGAGATAGAGCGGTCGCATTTGGAATACAGCATTTCATGATCATATGGTTGAACAACAATTCAAACAATGCTCAGTGAACCCTTGTTGGTCTACTCAAAACAAAGACAATAAATTACTGATTTTAGTTTTATGCATTTTAATCGCATACAATTGTGACATAATGTTAACCAATGTTAAGAATATATTAAATACATAATTCAATATCACCGATCTTGACAAGATATCATGGTTTCTGGGCATGCAATACACTCATGAAAACGAATTATTTAAATGAATTAGTCGATGAAAATTAGAAAAATCTTATTAAAGTTTGGAATGCAAGAATGCAAAAAAAAACAAAAAACAAACATTCTACACCGGTCGAAAATAATATCATTAAAGATACAGACATAGAATCTCACACAATTAACGATAAATTACACCGAGAGATTATAGGAAGCCTTATATATGAGGCCTGACGTATGTTACACAGCAACAAAATTATCACAAAATGATCAAGACCGACAATGAATGGTTTTAAAGAGCTTAACAAGACCTTCGTTACTTAAAAGGAACGCAGGAACAGTATTTAGTATTTGGAAAATTAACAAATCATCTAAAATTAGAGGGGTTTTCAGATTCAGAATGGGGGAACAATGAGGATTGAAAAAGTATAACTGAATATGTTTTTAGACTATAAAAAAATGGGCCTATTATTTAATAGAAATCTAAAATCTCTCTACTCGGTAAGCAAAACTTATAGCGCTTACGCATTGTGCACAAAAAGGTTATACCTAAAAGCTATTTTAAAGACTGTTTCAGAACCAGAATTACTCAAAGCTGCCGTAGTATTTAATTGTGATAATCAAGCCAGCATAGACTTAGCGCAAAACACAGTATTTCACCAAAGATCTAAGAATATGGATATGAAATATCATTTCATAAGAAATGAATTGAAAAGGAATCCATTATTGTAAATTACATAAGAGCAGAACAAAATATCGCCGATATATTTACAAACCAGCGACAAAAATAGAATTGAAAAGTTTTGCCTTGCGGAATTAGCTTTACATAAGTTTTCACAAGCCCAGATACATATTAAAAAAAGAAAGTTATTCTGAGCAAAACGTTAAACTGCATCCATTCTGTTTGCATTAACACTTATAACATAATAATGAGTAAGACATGTTTCAACTTTTATTTAATAAAATAAAATAAATAAATAAATAAATGAAACATAATAAAAGAAAGATCACTTGCTTAGAAACATTGTCTTTATATTTTTACATGCTAATTTGAAGGCACGCATAAGTAAAATTTACTTTTATTTTTGTGCACAATACTCCCTTTCTAATATACCGAAAATTAGAAAAGTCTTTACTATTTTATTCTATTTTGCTCCGTTTTAATTTTACCGAACCTCCCCAAAAACATTTCACAGGTATATATATATATATATATATATATATATATATATATATATATATATATATATATATATAGAGAGAGAGAGAGAGAGATACCTGTTTATACACATATATATGTGTGTGTGCGCGGGCGTGTGTGTTTGTGTATTTTAGGTCAGAAATGCACAATTAAATTCAAAATGGCTTACGTTTCACATACTCACGTTTACAAGTTAAAAGTATGAATCATTTTTTTTATTTCTATTTCTTCACATATATTTATCTTTGACATGAGAATCAAATTAAGAAATGTTACCCTTTTTTCCATGCTAAAATGTTTAGCTCTGAACAACAACTTTTTTTTTATTTCTCATGCTGTAATTTGCTTTATTTTACAAATTTGAATATATACATATATACATATATATACATATACATACATATACATATACATATATATACATATATATGTATATATGTATATATATATATATATATATATATATATCATAAAAGAATTAAACATGAACTGAAAGGACTTTCCCATTATAAAAAGAAAGAAGAAAGCAGAAGAAGAAAGTAGAAAGAAGAAAAATTGGCCATTTTTGTACCCTTTTTTTTTTTTGCTCTCTTTTGACATTTTAACCGACGTTCTGACACTCGCTGGATTCGTAAGACGCTTCTCTGTAAGAATATGTGCTTTTTGAAACTTATAAGTTGATTTTAGTTGAGATTTGGATAGTTTTGTTTTGTAGGCGTATATAGGCGTGTACGGGCCATCCCTATATAGAGAGTGCTACCGCCTCTCTGATAGGAAATAGGAGGCTGTTGCCATATATTTTGTGTAATTGAGTATGCTCGCTGAAAATTAGAAACTTCTATTTATAAATGCTACCGATAGGATTTGACGAATCAAATTGAAACATGTTCTGCTATCAACCAATTAAAAACCAGAATTGCTCCATAAAAAATTGAATCTTTTGCTTTCCAGCACATATTTGTTTTGTGTGTTAATCGGAGAGAGAATCTTTTGCTCTTTCGCTGCAAAATTATAAATCCAGAACCTGTACAGGATAGATACCCACTTCAAATTCATTATCTCAGGGACTTATATAGAATAACTACCTATCGGAAACTCTTCTTAAATCAAACATGGCTTCCAATTCAAGTCGCATAGAGGGAAGAGCTCCTAAGTATAGTCACAAAACCGTCTTTGAAATCGAGTGGGTGAGGACGTTTTTGTCTCCCTACTTACTTTTTCCCAAAGAAGTAAAAATATCAGTCAATCTCTTCTCTATGATTTTTTATAGTAGGTGCTCAACTTATCTTCAAACTATGGACTCTTATAAAACCTTTTAAATTGTCAACGATTTCTCTTACTCCCTGTGCCTAAAACTAAACGTAATTTCTATGAACGGAGTTTCTTTCCTATAACTGGTAATCTGTGGAAAACAATACCATAGGACCTCTTCTGAGACGACTATACCATGGCCGCTTTCAAGTCTAATATAAAGCAGTTCTTGTTAAGATGTCTATTATATAATTAAACTTTGCCCAAGTCCTATTCTTACTGATCGCTAGGCTGTTTACTCACTGTCTTCCTAATATTCATTAATCTTACTCCCAAGTAAAAATAAAGGTTTGTGTCTATAGTTATGTAAAGTACTAAATAATCTCTCATATATATATATTGATATTGGGAGGGTGCCACGAACTTTCTGAACTCAACCTCTCACGTACTTATCTCTTTCATATTAATTTATGTGTGTTTGTGTGTCTTTTTAAGTGCATTCCCATTATTAAAAGCCATCGGTTCTATCTTCGAAAGGGTGACCAACAGTTATTTTTTTATCCAGCAGTACTTGGTGGTTTACGACACACGGGAGGCGTAACATAAATTGAAACAAATGACGATAAAAATAGAAATGTACAATTATTTTCTTGTTTAAGAAGATTAAAAAACAAATAAACAAACAAAAAAACTATCGCATTAATTTATTACAAACATAGCCTCGTGAAAATACAACCGTCTTTTCCACTAATAGTATTATTTTCCAAATAGTATTATTTTAGAAAGAAAAAATTGTCTGTCCAAATCAATGCTATTTAGAAGAAATGACTTCTTTCTTTTGTAAAACTCTTCTATTTGACAGTTAAATAATCATTAAATAAATAAAATAAATGTGTATTTTACGTTTTTAGTTAAATCGTATCAATTTATTGATTTTTTGATAATAAATTCCTCTTCTAATCACTACTATTACTTGTGTGACTTTTTAAAAATCTATTGGTTTTAAATTGCCCTGCTTTGGTCAACGGTACAATAAGAATTTCGAATACTTTATTTTAATATTTCTAAGTTGAAATTGTTAACTTTACTGACTAATTACGAATGTTTGCTTATAGAAGAGTTTCATTTTTAATGTACATGAATTATTGTGATAACGTATATCCCAACATTATCTGCCTGAGAGTATTATTATATACAGGGTGGCCGAAAAGCCCCAGGACACTGGCCGAAAAGATGTTCGAAGTGCTTTCACAGAAAGATTTTGAAAGCCCGCACCATCAAGAAGTAATCTGTATCTGTGGGAGAAGAAAGTTTTTGAAACAGGTAGCGTTCTGGATCAGGCAAGAAGTGGCAGGCCTGAAACACGAAAGGAAACGTGTGCTGGTGTTCAAGAATCACTGCAACAGTCTCCCAAGAAATCCACCAGAAAACGTTCTGCTGAACTTGGAATACCATGGACTACCATGATGGATCATATGAAAAAGGACTTGGATGTCAAAGCTTATAAGCCATGTGTATAGTGTCCTGGGACTTTTCGGTCACCCTGTAGATCATCGATTCAAACTAAATCAGGTACAATAAACCCCAGGAAAACAAAAACGCTAAATACCCCAAATGTAATAACTTAACGAATATAATTTATGCAAAATATTCTGACAAAAAATCACATTTTATTTTACTTATGAAAAGATGTCTATATGTGTAATGCTTATAGACTCCAAAGAGCCAGCATTTTTGATAATGTCAACGTGAAGTAGATGTTCAGTGTTAGGTCACAGCATAAGTAATTCTTAACTTGTACATTACTCAAATTTTTCTGACATTTGTAATAAATATTTTTTTTTCTGATCGACGAAGTTTAAATTCTATTTTTTTTTTGTTTTAGAGTAGACGAGTTGATATTGTGTTTCTGATAACATGTTTTGTTTTATTTTATTTATTATTTTGAAGCTTGATATAATAAAACAAAAATCAACATTATATTATAGCTATTGCAATTCAGATTCCGGGGGAACAATAAACGAGTGTTATTTGTGCAAACCACTGATAAAAGCATGAGTAAAAACACTAATTATGTTACATTCTAAATAGACCGGGATAGAAAGTACCTGTATATTTAAGGAAATCAACTACCACTCAGATATAATTGAAAAACCATCTCTAGCGATCAGCACAAAATTAATCAGAGTCTAATTAAATCAATCAATAAATAAAAATAAGTAATAATAAATAATTAAAAAAAATAAAAATAACTGTTTACAGCTTCGAAGCTATTGAGGAAAACGATCCCATAATTGGCATAAATAACCCCTGGGACGATAGAAGTAATACAATTAGGAATGCTAATTATTATGTTGAAGCTAGACCAGAAGTCGTCGTTTAGACAGTTCTTTGGCTAATCATAAATACACCAAAAACAAGATCTAAAAATAAATACATCAGATTTGGAATGGTCACAAAACAGTAACTCCTCATAAAAAAAACTTCTAAATAACATATCGACTTCACAGATGTGAAATAGACTAATGACATCTTATAAAAAGTGTATTACTTGCATTCTTTATACACAGAAATTAGACTGAAATATTGAGATTGCAAGGCATGTAATAAAAATATTAAATGAGCCAAATGTCATAGTTGTATAATGTTAACCATGTTTTATATACAGGACCCACACATTGTATGCAGTCTACGTCGCAAAGGAGATCAAAACAAAGAGTAACTCGAACTCACTTTTTCGTGTTGTAACAATGACATTCATCTCCGGGTACTTTCCCGATTAGATCGGGATATAGCTCCTTCTCTCTGTCCTCTTTCTTCTTGAACGGCATCCACGTTTCTAACGTGATTGTCTTCTAACGTGCCCGCTCAGAAAAGTAGAAAATATCTTCAACTACGTTCGCCACTCACATATTACTTTTATAAATATACACCTTCCGCCAAAGCATCATAGATAACACTATGCTCCGAAAATGGTCGCATTGATAAAGAATTACCCCAGTAATTTGATTTTTCACTAACACATTATTATCATCATGTCTGATGAGTGGCAGGAAGAACACTCATTGCCTTTGAATTATAAATTAAAATGAATCGCTATTGCTTTGACAATCTGATGGGCTTGACCTTTACTTCTGATCTGTAATGGAACACGTACATCAAATCTGTTGCCTAGAGTACTGGAAAAAATGGTGGGATCCTTCTACCGCTCCATTAAATATCTAACTGCGGATGCAATTCTCTATCTATATAAAAGCCAGTTACGTCCAAGGATGGAGTTATATTTCCACATTTTTACAGGGGATACTAGAACGACTTTATGCTACCTTCACAGATTTCAAAATAGACTTCGTAGCCTAATTAGGGGGCATTTTTCTATTCCCTGCAACTTCTTTTCCACCTAAGAGATGTTGCGACCCTGTCTCTGCTTTATTGTTATTTTCATGGCAAGTGGTTGTCTGAGCTTCTTATCTCTGGTCCTCACTCTCAAAACTTTCACAAAAAACACTCGTCTAGTTGAAAACACTGTCAATAATCCCCCCACTTTATTTGTGCCTACACTGAAACATAGATTCCATGAACAAAGTTTTTTTCTTAGAACTGCAGGCTAGTGGAACTGTTTTCCATTAGCCTGTTTTCCAGCTGACTACAATTTGGTAGACTTCAAGTCCAACGTAAACAAATTCTTGATGAATCGCCCCCTTAAGTTATCCAATTTACCAAATTTTCGCTACTAACGATTACTACGATAATATCCCATTGGCTAATATACAGACAATAAGCCTCATCCTCGAGTGACCTCTGGGCCTTGATAAGTGGTGATTCCTATCTAAAAAAAAGTATAGTGTGCAGGATTTTATCGAATTCATTTCAAACGGCGTAGGTTATCTTATTTGCTATTTTCCGTCTAATGATTTTTGTTATAAAATTCATTTCACTACGACAAGACTAATCTATGGCGATTTTATATTTTCTTCTCTGGCTACAGTAAAATATAACGCAATGGCAAAATATGGGGATTGAAAAGCCAGCGCTCAAGAAACAGAGCACTGGCCTACTAAAATGCGTTAGTTGCCCCATTAGAATTTCCCAGTAATGGTCTTTCGTTCGATTAGTGATTAACTATTTTTCAAAGAAAATTATAAAGCGTCTTAGAAATGCACAGAGCATACGTCAACCAGACAAAATTATTTCACGTAAGTCAAATGCGCGAGACTGTCAAGCTCATTACCGAGGATGTATATGATATGTATATATCGATATGAAAATAGCACCACCATTTACACTCCTCCACTATCATTTTTGAAAAAAAAAAATTGAAATACGTTAGGAAAAAACAACAACGGTTTAGCTTTTATATTACATAAATATTTTTAATGATTATTTTTAAGTAGGAGACATAACTAAATACAACTCCAAATGTAAAAATTATGTTTAAAAAAAATAAAGCTATCAAATATAAATATCAAAATAACCAATCGTTGCTCACTTAAATAACTTTTTAAAAATGTCTCAAAACACTTGGATGCAAGGAAAACACTAAGGAAAAACCATTGATTAAAGAAATAGATTTGCGCCCCTCCTTTGTCGCACAGGCATTTATGCAACAGAACGGATGAATATATACAAATAAATGCGCATTTCTTTTTATTATACAGGCGATAATTATCATAGGTAGTAGTAGTAGTAGTAGTATTAGTACTAGTACTATTGGTAGTAGTAGTTATAACATAACCTATTCCTTTGAAGATCACACACGTCATCCTAAGTGTTCTCTCACATTCAGAAATAGATGCGTTTTTGTAGAGTTCGACTAACAGCAACTCACCAATATTTTCAGAATTCCCCAATTGTTTATCATTGTTTATAGTTTTTGATAACAGTTGGTGGCTTTTATGAAATTAGTGTATCGACAAGAGTTCACTACTTTCGTTATCCTGCAAGTCAAGGTTTGAATTGAGTCTCTTCCCGTATACTCTCTAGGTTTTCCATTCGACCAACCAATGTCCGTGCAGCCTTGTGTTTTATTATTATGATTATTACTACGATTACCATTATTACTGTTGTATTACCTTTGATTGTACTTCTAATAGTGTAACCGTAATAAATGACGTTGAAATAATTACATTGATATAGCATCTGTGCCATGGATGAGGTTACAAACGATACTACTATACCTATGTTAACGGAATGAACAACCATGATTGTTGCCTCACATAAGGTATAATTAACGCCTCGCTCATAATCGTTTCACACTTGCGTATTATGCATAATGCTTAAAAGGTTTATTAATTGATAAGGGCTCTAATGTCAAATTCACGGTGTGATGTTACTTCATGGCCCAATGCTAAAGTCTCAGCATTATAAGCTCAGGACTAATCCCAGGTAAACACTGACAACCTCCTCCACATCTCGACAGAGTAGCCAATGAAAAGAGAAACTGTGTAAAGCTCCGTTTTTTTACGAACGTGAAGTAGTGCTCTACTGTCTGATGACATTCGCATCCAAGTATGCATATTCTGTATGGTCTTTTTTATCAACAGAATATCTCTAATTGTTTCATTCTGAAACTCACAAATGTATGCATTTTATTGTCTTTTAATTCCAAACATTTTTAATAAACCGCAAGAAACATCTACAAATAAAATAATTTTTTAGTAATTTGATTACTATTTTGGTACATTGTAATTTACAACTAAATCACTAAAATGTCATAACACGTCTCGCGCACCTTCAACATATTTGTGAATCTAAACGCTTTCGCCTTCTGACTTAATCCATTACATCTTATTCCATTTCATTCCATAGATTGTATCTTGCTAACCCGAACATTACTACAGCGTTATTCGGATATAAATGAACAATTGGGGCCGTTATTGTGCAATGTATTGCTCTTTCTTTTTTTAAGAAAAGAAAAATAAAAGCAAAAATTTCTACTGATCTTCTTAGTTTCAATGGCGAATCGGGCCTTTATAATTATTATAATTAACTTTGTCAATATTTCAACACGTGCGCTAATCAAAGCTCTGGAATTACTGTCATTAAATTGAGCGATGAATTTTTGAAAATTTCATTGATAGAATTATTGATAAAACCTAAGAAAACGGTACGTGTCACATAGAGCGAAAGAGAGGGGATGGGGAGAGAGATAAAGAGAGAGGTTAAGATAAGCAGATAGAGGTGATTGAGAATCGAAGAGAAACATACATTCATTTAAACACGCACATGGTTAGAAGCTAATGAGGGACAATGAGAGAGATAGAGAGGCAAAAAAACTACATTAAAAAAAGAGAAACAGATATACTCATACCCATGGAGAGATTGAGAGAATAAAAAACAACTATGCGTGTGGTAAGCTACCAGAAATATACTTCCGGAACCCAGTTTGAAATTGCGCCTGGGCGGCTTGAAATGGTTGTTTCAGAAAGAGAACATCTTTAGGGATATTAAATTTTAATCTAGTCATAAGTGACATTTAGATCCCGGTCAGGGGAACGATGACCTTTCTTTTTTGCAAACTTAGAGGAATTGAATAAAATTTGACAGGATATTTTTGTCTGGATATATAATTTTTTAACAACAGAACATACATAGATAACCAACTTAAATTATGCATATTTTTCTGAGCTCATGCATTTGGGAGTGTTCTTAGGAAGGTTGTGTGTCGGAATAGCTCCGATAATTATTGAAATCGATAATAAAAAAGCATTAAAGATGGGCCAAACCGATTTTTACGAAATGTTCCGCTTTTACACGGTTTAACATCACAAATGCATTTGAAAAGTTCTATCACTGCACAAACAAATGTGCAGAAAATAAAATCAACAGTAATATGTATATAATATATATATATATATATATATATATATATATATATATATATATACGGCCAGACGCGCGTTCGAAAGAATATTTCTGTTTTTTTGTTTCTTTTTTTTGCATTTTAAACTTAAATTCAGGCCATTATCAGCACATAAGTAGAAAGGCCAGACATATAAAAGGAACAGTAATTACTTAGAAAGACGAGAGCGCGTTTGAAATAAATTGTGTTTAAAACACTGTTGAAACATGATACGAACTCGTACTTGATTTTTGCTTTTCAAACTTAGATTTTAGCTATTATATATGATCTCCTTTTATAAAATGGTAGTTTCTCTGCAGTGCAAAATATTATGGACTAAGTTAGGGCGAGGAAGAATGTTAAGCTTCACCCCGGTGCACCGCGATCGGTTCCCGAACAGAGTTATCAATCTATCGATTTGATTGTAAAACAGTCGATTTCACCGATTTAGGTAAGATGATGAAATATGGGAGAGTGAAACATTCCTTGATCTTTATAAAGTCCCGGGCAACGCCAGGTCTCGCTGCTTGTAGTTATATAAATAGGAACATTATAAAATAATTGTTGATTTGGAGGAAGACTCACGGAATACAAAGAGAGCGGTCAACCGCCAATGCTATTAAAATCACGCTGGGACACAAAGCGGGCTAGACGACAATGGCTAGCTTTCTCAAGAGCGGAGGCATGATTTTGTAAAAACAAGAGAACCGCCGTGATACATAAGTTGCTCGTGTGTGCGTTATCACGATCAAGCAGGCGTTTCTCGAACAACAATACGGACAAACAGTTCCACTATTTTTTTTTCTGTTTTTGTGTGTCTCGAATTGACCTACAAAACTACATTGTATGCTCTACAAGAAGAAGATAACGCAAAATATATTAATACATGTCAAGCTACGGCATTTCCATTTTCCTTCTTCAGTCTCTCCTTTACTTTTTTCATTCATTTTTTTTTACTTGTTCAAACAATGATTGTTAAAACGTAAAAAAAGCATATAATTATAGCAAGTTCTGCAACCACTTTCGCAAAATATAGTCACACATAGTCAGGTAAAACACTTTCATGAGATTTAACAATAAAACAAGTTTAGAACCTCTCAAGATATATAAAAAAAGAATCTAGATGACCAACAGTTCAGTTTTAGGGAGTTGTATCCCAGCGACACGAGCGACAAAATATGAAATAATAAACTCCAACTGCAAACAGCAACGCCGAACTTAGCAACTGTTGAAAAGGGAAACGGGACCGTTTTCAGCTGAACAAAGATGTTAACATAAAAGAATGCTAAGGATACAGTAAAGAACTTTCGGTCAAGCGCGTGAAGTATTTTAGAATGCTAGAAACGGCAATGCAGAAGGTGTTACGTTGTCGTATCATAAAAAGCTGTATATAATACAATTTACTTTTTATTATCATGTAAGTACAACTACTTTCGCATAAAGCTTGGAAAGATAATGGTTATATTATATTCCTGTCAAACAAGGCTTCTTGCTATTAATATGTAAGGCGCTACTATAAATTAGAGGGCATATTAATAGACGGCCTTCCGTGGGGAGTTGTGAAGCTTTGTGTTTTTTTTCACATTTAAAATTGCTAATGATACAGTAAAGAACTTTCGGTCAAGCGTGTGAAGTATTTTAGAATGCTAGAAACGGCAATGATGAAGGTACATGCGAACGTAGTTGTACTTACATGATAATAAAAAGGAAATTGTATTATAGACAGCTTTGAAGGATAATGGATGTGTTATATTCTTGTCAAACAAGGCTTCTTGCTACTAATATGGTAGGCGCTACTATAAATTAGGGGTCATTTAAATAGACGGGCTTCAGTGGGGGATTGTGAAGCCATGTGTTTTTTTTCACGTTATTTTTAAATTTCTGCATGTTCTTGCGCTCGATGAAACAGGAAGCAGGTAAGCGATTTCAAAGGCAAATAGTTTGCGAAAATAAGCTATTAGAATAGATAACTTTCCAGCATCTAGATAACTATACAGTGAAAAGATGGAAATTTGCTGAAAGTCAGGTTGGTCAAGCTATTTATGTTATGGATGAGGCTTGCAGAAAATTCATCACAGCACATTCAATTAAATACTTAAAAAAACCCAGCACAGGGCTGAAACATTACATCGATCTGACACGGCCTAGAAGTACTTTCCAACTCTGTCTAGGAGGACAAGTCCAGTAGTGACCGCACCAGCCAGGATGTGGGAAAGCAACAATGTAATTAATAATGATGGCTTTGTAGAGATATATGACACTAGCAGATGTGAGAAGTTTTACTAGGAAATTCTTTACTATTCATTCCAAAGTAACTACTTTTGATCAATTTAGAAAGCTGGCCACAGTTGTCTTATATGTCTGCTGTATTATGCATATTAGATGTTTTAAAGAAACTAAGAATAATTTGGCACGAGTAATCAGCAGGTATTGATTATTGATTCTCTATGCATATGCCGGCCAATAAATCAAAATAATTGATTACGTATGTGTGCGGTTCACATTGTATGTATCTAAAATGATTTTGGTATCGTGTTATGTCTGTAAACGTCGTTCAATTATCATTCGATATTCTTGTCGACAACGTCCACATACTATCAGTAACATCAAGAAAACAAGCATGAAAACATCTCCAAATCCGGTTATCGAATAGACGATATTGACTTGCTTCTCTACGCGTAGTTTTCTAATGTGAGGATATCCAGTTACAAATGGGAATTACCTTGGTCACAGAGTATTTTCATCATTTGATCGATACATGTATTACACTTTGATTATTTAAATGCATGAATTATTTCTGCTGGTGCAAAAAGGCTTTGTAATCTCGTAGCTCATAACTAAATCCATTTAAACTCAATCGTAGAAGCACTGTTATGTTCATTGTTTCGCTGATTTTCTTCATCACTTTCACGTTCAATCTGTAACTTACCCAACTAAGAATATCTCCGATCATAACGTAAAGGTCCGAGGCGATATTTGAGGTGGAAATTTACAATAGTATTATAGGAGTAACGACTACATACTTCAACCTCGAGGCAATCTTATGAGCGCCAGATGTGTTGTTAGATGAACTACTGTTCTCCAAACATAAGAAGAGATGCTCAAAGCAATGTTACCTGTCTTGACTACAAAAATTGACTTCGCAAGTTAGTGACAACGATCTGTGTTATTCTTTATAGCTTCTTTACAACAAACAGAATATTGCAAGAATCTGTATACTATATTAATGTGTCCATTCTACGTGCGAGACCAACAATCATTTTCGTAATTCTTGAATTACTACATTGATATTTTAACTTTCTGTATTTCTAGATATAAGTTATCACAAATACCGGATGAAGATAATGTAGTTTATTCAGAAATAGTCCGCACATAAGTATAGAATTAAACTAATAAAACAATTACAAAAAAAATATCCTACGTATATAGATAACTAGCAGGGAGACCCGACGTTGCCCGAGATTCAATGATGACCAACGAATGTTTCACACTCCCATATTTTTATTGCCATCAAAATAGGTGAATTTAACCATTTTTCAATCAAATCCATTAATTGCATGCATTGCACTGTAGAGAATTCACTGTTGATTTTTAAAAACGTTATATATAACGACTTGATGTGCTCTAACAGAAACACTCATTTAAAACGCACGCTTGTCATATCAAAGAACCTACTGTTGATCTTTTTATGTCTGGCCCTACTGCTTGTGCAGTGATAATAGCTTGAGTTTAAATTTGTAATGAAAACGTCAAGTATAATGGTGTAATTGTGCTTTAGACAGAAACATTCATTTCAAACGTGCCGCTATTATATCAAAGAACCTTTTGTTGATTTTATGTATCGGTCCTTTCGGCTTGTGTTTTAATAACATTTCTCAAATGCACTTGTGAGATTAGGTTGTGTAAGGTGTTAACTGTGGTAAAAATCGGCTGTCCTTATTTCATTGGATTATTTCTAATTATCGATTATCCATAATTGCCGAAGATATTCTTATAAAAAAACTGTTGGGCACACAAATTACCTTTGTGTTAAATTAAATAAAACTCGGCCCAGCCGTTTTCGAGTTCGTAATGGAACGAACTCTCACATATACATACGCACAAAGATTGCATGTCTTTATTATATGAAAACTGGGTTATAAGTGAATGGAGAATCTCTTCATCTCTACCTTTCAAAGTAAGAATGTAGCAAAGTCTTATTTATTTTATTTTATTCATTATTTGATGAGTATAAAAAATGCTATTTATTTGTTCAGGCTACAGTTTACAGTGGTGATTTCTGTTTTCAAAAAGCAAATCAAACAAATTTGAATTCTTGGATCGTAACGAGATTTTCATATCAACTCATATTTTTCGTTACATTATGGATGTATGTATCTTGAATATCAAATCGCTTTGTCAAATCGTTGTAAGTGGTACACATTATATATAGGAGTGGTCCACTTAAAAGGAACCCATAAAGCATAGTAAAAAGAAGGAACATTCTTTTATTGTTTAAATTTCCTGTAGTGTTATCAAAGATGCTGAAAGTGCCCCACCCGTTGACATCTATGCATTCCTGGACACGTTTAACAACGTTTTCAAATACTGCCTGCATATTTTCTTTGGTGCCTCTCCTGATAGTGTTGATAATTTTCTCCTTTAGTTGGTCTAGATTGTGATGATTCTTTGCATGAAGTTTTTGTTTTAAAGTCCTCCAAAGACAAAAATTATATGATGACAAGTCTAAGTAATGTGGTGGCCATAACCTTTCGCTTATTGTTCTCTCTTCCGTAAATATGCCATGAACTCGTGTCAGTGATCTGTGAGACGTGTGGCATAAAGGAAAAAAACGGAGATATCTTAAAACAAGGGAGATAAATAAGGTATTTGACAAAAATATTTCCTGTTTTTGAGATCGCTTCGGAGGAGGGCGGAAAGGGGGTTGATTCTCATTTTCTAATAAATTAGCATGGTTACCCGGCGTTGCTCCGAGTCATAGAAAACAAAAGACTGTATCGTTATCTATCTATCTATCTATATATCTATCTATCTATCCATCTATCTATCTATCTATCTATCTGTATCATCCTCCCCTTCTTCCCGTTGTCTCTCTTCATCTACAGTAGATAAGGTGTGGGCCGAGGGAGGCAAGTCGCAAAGGAAATCAATGACTCTCATACTAGTATCTTTCATTTTACGCATGCATGCTTATGTACAAACAAAGGTTGTGTATAATACTCAAAGATATACACGCACTAACAAGGACAAGGTAACCCACCATACACAGTGCCGTTCTGCCAAATATTCACATAGGTATATTACTTATACATGCACATATTCACACTATTAACATATTAACCTATATATTTCTAAGACTTCTGACCTATTTTCTACAAAATCAAAAAACAGAAACAATTTTCCCTACAAAACAACCAAACCAAACACCATGAATAAATATTTAAAGATCGCAATAACTTGACGCAGAAAAACTTGAGCAAAGTGATTGGATTTGGCATTACATAATGTAAAACCAAATTAATTCTTAAAAGAGAGCTGTTTATTTTGAATTCACATATGTTAAATTTCAGTATGAGGCGTCTGTTACATATTTTTAGTTAAACCGGTTAAAAACTAGAATTGCTTAAAAACTACTTGAACAGAAGACAGTCTGTTTCATCCTCTGTAAATAGATAATATGCGTTTAATTGTTTTCCTCTTAATAGCCGAGCACTTTGCTGGGATTTTCTTCTACTGATCTTACAATAAGCACACACTTATACAGTAGAATCTCGAGATACGGTTGCCCTAGGATACGGTATATCAAATTACAATGTGTAATACGATGTTTTCCGGCCTCTAGTTACGGGATTTTCCTTTTCTTACGGTGTAATTCATAACGTTATTTGATTATATACATGTGTATTATATACTGTACAATATTTTGTTACTAAATTTTAATATGTACTGCATAAAATTTTGCTTACACTCACGTCATACGGCGATTTCACCATACGATCCAAATCTGAGAACATATTAATGCCGTATCCTGGGGTTTTACGCTACTAGAAGAATGTCAGACCTTTAATGGTTAACATATCTCGTATAGAAAAGTTTTCAAAAAAATTATGTCCGCTTCTGACTATTAAAATAATCGAAACCCTATGCTGATAATTGTTATTAAAATGTTTATTAAAATGCATTATGAATTTCTGATTCTGAAAAATGTCTAAAGTGCGAGGCCTTAGCTTAAGAAGTCTTCAATAAGATCTCGCAATATGAATTCCACATTTCTCAAATTCCAGAAATTGTGCATGAATCTACAGTAAAGCAACTGTAGTTCAAATCACACACACACTAAAGCCTAGCACTTATATCCTAAAATTCATAAAGATAAATTAATATTAGAATTAATCTTACACATAAGAAATATATATACGTATACACATACCCACCTCTATACACACACACACGCAGGAACAAAATAACACAGAGAAAGACACACATGCTTGTATATATATATATATATATATATAGATATATATATATATATATATACATATATATAAATAAATGTATATATATATATTATATATATACATTATATATATACATTATATGTATATATAAGTAAATCTGCCCATATGGAGAGCGTCTCTACAAAACACCTAAGTACATTTTATTTTCTACAGATATGAAAATTGACATATGTGGTGATAAGATCTGTAAATAAAAATTTGCTTTAGTTTTTAGCCGTGAAAAATAGTTGCTAAAATGTTAAAATGGAGAAACCAGCATGGTAGGCGCTTGTGAATAAAAATGTCGTTATACGTTTGCGCAAATATACATTTATATATATATATATATATATATATATATATATATATATATATATATTTAGTGGAGATGGTAATTAATAAAAACTGAAGACAGTGTTCAATACTGTTGTAGAGCAAATATGCGCTTTATTTTTTATTACCGTATCTTTCTGTTAAGTTACATTATTTTTTCGGCTACTCGGCCGTCTTTTTGGCCGTCTGTAGCGTCCTAAGACTTTTGCAGTAAAATTCTGAGGACGCTAAAGACGGCCAAATAAACGGCCGAGTAGCCGAAACAATAATGTAACTAAACAGAAAGATACGGTAATAAAAAATAAAACGTATATATATATATACATATATATATATATTTACATATATGCATATATATATAAATATATATACATATATAAATATATACAAATATATACATATACATGCATATTTATTACATATATATGAATATATATACATAAATATATATATACACATGCGTATATATTACATATATATGAATATATATACATATATATGTATATATATATATATATATATATATATATATAGATAGATATATATGTTGTTTTGAAAAAAGAAAAAAACGAATGAATTTATAAAATAATCAACGTTTCGTCCCTACTGCAGAAAACATTTTCAGAATATATATATATATATATATATATATATACATATATATACACACACGTATATATATACACCTATATACATATATATGCACATATATATACACACATATATATGTACACAAATATATACATAGATATCTATACATTTATATATATTGTGTATATATATCATATATATATATTTATATACATATATACATACTAAAATACATATATATGCATACATATACATACATTGCATATAAACATATATACCTATATATGCATATATTTACATATATACATACATATTTACACATACAAATTGATACATACATATATATACATTTATATTCATATATATGCATATATACATATAACTATTCATTTATACACATATATATATATATATATATATATATATACCTATATATACATTGCACCTTATAAATACATTGCACCTTATAAATAATCGTATTTCCGCTGTAAATTTTAGTGCGGACTTTTTTTCCATCATTAGTAAGTCGCGCTCTCTTTACCATCTTTAAATTCTATAAAATATATATATTAAGACCCTGAGACCTTCCATTTGCAAACAAAGAGAATCTCTTAGGGCTTAATCTAGTTTCTATTTAATAATTAATTCCCCCCCTTTTTATATACATATATCCCCCCTACTTTTTCATCTCCAATTCATTGTTCCACCCTTTTCTTTTTAGAACGTAATTAAGCTCGATTTTAGTTCTGTTGAGCGAGCTTCGAAACCGGTCAGCTGACACATTCATTTTTATTTTTTAATTTCACAATCTTAAATAAATAATGTTTTCGAAAAAGTTTAAATTTTGTCTTTACATAGCCATAATAAAGTTTTGTACCCCGCAAAAAATATTTAAATATATGTATATATATATATATATATATATATATATATATATATATATATATATATACATGTATATATACATATATACATATGTATCCATATATACATATATATACATATATACGCATACATATATGAACATACATATACGTATATACACATATATATATATATATATATATATATATATTTATACACACACACATATATATATTAATTTTTATTTATTACGGACTATTATTCTCCTTTTTTCTTAGTTGTTTCACGACGTTTTGGCCAACTATTTGTATTTTCTATGTACTTTGAATTTTTATTTTCTATTTGTATTTTCTATGTATTTTTTATTTGTATTTTCTATGTATTTTAAATTTGTATTTTCTATTTGTATTTTCTATGTATTTTCTATTTGTATTTTCTATGTATTTTAAATTTGTATTTTCTATTTGTATTTTCTATGTATTTTCTATTTGTATTTTCAATTGGTATTTTCTATGTACTTTGAATTTGTATTTTCTATGTATTTTTTATTTGTATTTTCTATGTATTTTAAATTTGTATTTTCTATTTGTATTTTCTATGTATTTTCTATTTGTATTTTCTATGTATTTTAAATTTGTATTTTCTATTTGTATTTTCTATGTATTTTCTATTAGTATTTTCAATTGGTATTTTCTATGTACTTTGAATTTGTATTTTCTGTATGTATTTTCTCTGTATTTTCTATTTATATTTTCAATTTGTATTTTCTATGTACTTTGAATTTGTATTTTCTATTTGTATTTTCTATGTACTTTGAATTTGTATTTTCTATTTGTATTTTCTATGTATTTTCTATTTGTATTTTCAATTTGTATTTTCTATGTACTTTGAATTTGTATTTGCTATTTGTATTTTCTATGTATTTTCTATTTGTATTTTCAATTTGTATTTTCTATATACTTTGAATTTGTATTTTCTATTTGTATTTTCTATGTATTTTCTATTTGTATTTTCTCTGTATTTTAAATTTGTATTTTCTATTTGTATTTTCTATGTATTTTCTATTTGTATTTTCAATTGGTATTTTCTATGTACTTTGAATTTGTATTTTCTGTATGTATTTTCTCTGTATTTTCTATTTGTATTTTCAATTTGTATTTTCTATGTACTTTGAATTTGTATTTTCTATTTGTATTTTCTATGTATTTTCTATTTGTATTTTCTATGTACTTTGAATTTGTATTTTCTATTTGTATTTTCTTTGTATTCTCTATTTGTATTTTCAATTGGTATTTTCTATGTATTTTCAATTTGTATTTTCTATTTGTATTTTCTTTGTATTTTTAATTCGTATTTTCTATGTATTTTCAATTTGTATCTTCTATTTGAATTTTCTATGTATTTTTAATTTGTATTTTCTGTCTATGTTCAATTTGTATTTTATATGTATTTTCAATTTGTATTTTCTATTGGTATTATCAGTTTGTATTTTCTATTTATATTTTTTATTTGTATCTTTTATTTGTATTTTTTCTATTTTCTCCTTGTATTTTCTATGTGATTTCAATTTGTATTTTTTATTTGTATTTTCTTTGTATTTTATATTTGTATTTTTATTTGTATTTTCTGATTGTATGTTATATTCGTAGTTTTTTATTTATTTTTTTTTATTTGTATTTTCTATTAGTATTTTGATTTGTATTTTCTATTTGTATTTTCTAAGTATTTTCTATTTGTATTTTCTGTTTGTATGTTCAATTTGTATTTTCTGTTTGTACTTTCTATGTATTTTCTATTTGTATTTTCTATGTATTTTATATTTGTATTTTCTTTCTGTATTTTCTACGTATTTTCTATTTGTATTTTCTATGTATTTTCTATTTGTATTTTCTATGTATTTTCTATTTGTTTTTTCCGTTTGTATTTTCAATTTGTATTTTCTGTTTGTATTGTCTATGTATTTTCTATTTGTATTTTCTATGTATTTTCTATTTGTATTTTCTTTTTGTATTTTGTACGTATGTTCTATTGGTATTATCAGTTTGTATTTTCTATTTGTATTTTTTATTTGAATTTTCTATGTATTTTCAATTTGTATTTTCTATTTGAATTTTCTATGCATTTTTAATTTGTATTTTCTGTCTATTTTACATTTGTATTTTATATGTAATTTCTATTTGTATTTTCTATTTGTATTTTCTATTGGTATTATCAGTTTGTATTTTCTATTTGTATTTTTTATTTGTATCTTTTATTTGTATTTTTTCTATTTTCTCTTTGTATTTTCTATGTGTTTTCAATTTGTATTTTTTATTTGTATTTTCTTTGTATTTTATATTTGTATTTTTATTTGTATTTTCTGATTGTATGTTGTATTCGTAGTTTTTTATTTTTTTTTTGTAATTGTATTTTCTATTAGTATTTTTATTTGTATTTTCTATTTGTATTTTCTATGTATTTTCTATTTGTATTTTCTGTTTGTATGTTCAATTTGTATTTTCTGTTTGTACTTTCTATGTATTTTCTATTTTTATTTTCTATGTATTTTTTATTTGTATTTTTTTTGTATTTTCTACGTATTTTCTATTTGTATTTTCTATGTATTTTCTATTTGTATTTTCTATGTATTTTCTATTTGTTTTTTTCCGTTTGTATTTTCTATTTGTATTTTCTGTTTGTATTTTCTATTTGTATTATCTATGTATTTTCTATTTGTATTTTATATTTGTATTTTTAACTTTTACGCTTTGTTTTTTTTATTGTGCTTATACATTAACGTTTATTCAAAAGATTTTATCCATTTTTAACTTAACGTCATATATATATATATATATATATATATATATATATATATATGCATCGTTAGAAAGTATGTAGATATTTTAATAGATTTCTAGCGAGAGACTTAAATCCTAAACTAATTTACTTATCATTATAAATTTTTTAACACAGCTATTTTTCCAAATAAGACCACTATTTTGTTTGAGTCTATTGTAGGCAAAGGCGATAAATAGATGGTCGAAATCATTCGTAAAAAGTTAAGATACCAATTGTTTTTGTAAAATCTTAACGATAGTAATTATACCTAAATTAAAAATAATTTTAATTTCTTTACAGTGCTTTATGAAAATAATCTGAAAAAATAAGGAGATTACACCATCTTAGATGTTTTCATTGTATTTTACCATAATTGATTGGACACGAATCAATTAATGTTGGCTGAGTTTAAATTTCTTCTTAAGATTGTTTAAGAGTACAACTTAAAATGTCGACATTTGATAAAATTAAAAATTATGTAATGGTTTCATATGAACATTTGTATAATTATCCAGACAAGTTTTATTAGCATCATATTTTGATTTTAGTGAACATAAGATGATAGTAAATTTAGTAAAAAACTCTTCAGTTCGAAGAATTCCTTTATAATTTTAGTATAGTAATTTTTCTAATTATAAATTAATTTCGGAAAATGATTTTCTGCGAATATCGCTAAATTTCAGTCTATAATAAAGTAATTTAATATCTGATGTAAAATATTGTAACGTAAGGTTTTTAGCGTGGATGTAAATCGCCTTAGTTTAGATTCTTGCGTAATAATTTTCATTCCCTTAATTTTCTTTAATGTTCATTACATATGTTATAAAAAAATATGTAGTCTCATCTGTACAAGTGATAAAACGCAAGAGCGTTAAATTACCGTTACTCATATTTGTCGTTGAATATTATCTAAAATCAGTGACCTTTTTATAACCATGAATTAATTTCTTTTCCGTTATAAGTTTTAAATCAAATACGGAAATAAATACAAATTATAAATTAAAATTACTTCAGTGCATCCCGGGCAGCACTGGACGCGTACAGCTCGTAAATTCTATTTTCCTTCACTGCAATAATTATAATTTAAGAAGAATACATATAACGAGCAATGCAACCTAGAAAACAACTTGTACATTAAACCATGACGCATGCTCCAAAGTTATTGCGCTTATGTTTTTATCTGTTTATCGACTAAGGTATTGATTATTTTTCTTCTCTCTTGAGAGAGTTCCAGTCTGTGGGGCACCGATTTTTTTCTTTTCTTTTGTATTTGAGGTTTCTTCGACGTGGTATTATTACGGCAAGTATTGATTGGATCCTGTGTATAGCTATTCAATGAATCATCGTTGCTAGTTTATTCGTCATTTCGGGAGCAAAGTCTTTCTTTTTCTTGAGATTATTGGCTTCAGGTGGTTCGGTGAAATACGGTAATATGCAGTGATTTCCAACTTATTGTGTAAGCAATTCAATACCCTCGCCGGGAATTATATGTATAATACAGTTCTTGCAAATGATTGAGCATATCATATATTCACCCATAGTCACTGGTTTCCAGTAACAGGAAATGCTATTTCGGAGGCTAGTATGATTGTTGGAAATCTTGGAAGCCGACGCAACAAATACGAAATTAATTTTACATATAGTAATTCGGCATTACATTAAGAAGATATTTATGCTATAGAGGTAAAAAAAGCTTCTAAGATATGGTTTTTTAAACATGCTGGAAATACAGGTGTCCCCAACAAACACATGCACACTCTCTTACTGGTATTTAAATGTTCGATAATTAATAACAAATAAAAATATACTAATAAAATTACTCATAGATATATATATATATATATATATACATACATACATACATACTAATAATTATATACATATGCATATATATATATAATTGCATAAATCGATACATACGCGGTAATGGTCTCTGTTTTGTCTCAATGAACACTGTATAACCTCTGTGCTTGCGTGTGTAATTGTGTAGCAAGTGTTGAATAATCCTTCGACACAATACTAACGAGTTGACACTGCCTGAATCCAGTGGCTAGGAGAAGGCCACGACGACAGGAAACAAAAGCGGTAAAAAAGAGATCACATGCAACACCTGGGATTCCCGAATTGTCACCAATGTGTAAAAAGGATTGTGCCATATATATATATATATATATATATATATATATATATATATATATATAGAGAGAGAGAGAGAGAGAGAGATAGATAGATAGATAGATAGATAGATAGATAGATAGATTACATTTTTTAAAAGGATAAGGAGAGTCATTAGAATTTGGGGCAAGATCCATGCAGATAGAGAAAAATAGACACTAAAAATAGTCAAAAGAATATTCGACTGAATTAAAAAAGAGACATAAAATAAGGAACCTCGATGAACATATATATATATATATATATATATATATATATATATAATTATTAAATTGGATATAATCCGAGGATATGAAATTTAAAAAGGAGACGGAGTAGACATAGAGGCTCGACGTTTTGCCCGTCTTATGCAGTCTTTCTGAAGAGGGATGCCCACTAACAGTAATAACAGCGCTATTTACAACATTCTAAACTAATTCGGAATCCAAATATCACAAAACGCTCCTCAATAATTAGAGATCTAGTCCGTACATCTCTATCCAACACTAATACTAAACTCACAAATAGAATATACTCGATAACCTGCCTTGAATGCGGCAAAATATATATAGGAGAAACGCAACGTGATCTTAATAATAGTTTATATGAACACAAATAAATATAAAGTTCCAAGATTGGTAGATAGGTTTCCTCAAGCAGACAAGGTCACTTATATATATATATATATATATATATATATATATATATATATATATATATATATATATATATATATATACTAACAGCCAGTCTGGGGTTTCCTAATGGTAAAATCCGTTTACATATATTTTAATTCATTCACACCCTCCTTATTATAGATTACTCAATATATAGTAGTTATTTCAAAAGTTAAAAAAATGACTTACGTACCACCAGTTACAATCGAGACAAATATATATATATATATATATATATATATTTATATATATATATATATATATATATATATATATATATATATATATATATATATAGCCTTCGTCGGTACGGTTTGAGCTATCGTCAGATTAATAAGAAAGCGTTAACAGTCGACTTAACGTATACATGTTAATTTGCGCACACATATAAAGACGTGTTTAGATTAAATTAAATTAAATCCACGAATCTAATCCCCATATATATATATATATATATATATATATATATATATATATATATATATATATATATGTATATATATATATATATATGTATACATATATATAAACATATATTTATCAAGTTTCACGTCTGTAGAATAGAAATTGACACAGGAGCTTAGTAGAGAACTTCTCCAGGTGGACAGACAAGCTTACTTTTAAATAAATATATCTATATGCGTGTGCGTGCGTGCGTGTGTGTGTGTATGTATGTGCTAAAGCATTCTTTCCCAAGTGACAATTAGATTTATATATCCTGGTTTTGATATGAGTACAGCTGGTCAAAGAAGGGCGAAATCAACTGACTCCAAAACATCTATGAATAAAAAAAATGAGTAATTATAATCAGAAAATTTATATGTGTGTATTAAATGAGGAGTATTTGCTGATGTTCATTTGATGGACGCCATATTTGAAACCGTAGTGATGGAAAAAAATATCCGGCGTGTTAACGAAATGATCCGTCAAGAAATTATGTTTACAGAAATCTATAAACGTTGTTTACTTGAATCTAACCTGATCTACTGAACAAGAATTAAAAAGTATTAACAACCACTTAGATTTAATTCTATATGTCATACTTTTAGGGTACTTAATCTTTACGTTTTCCTCCATGTGCCAACTATCTCCGTACTCCTAGCTTAAAATGATCCATTGCAACTAAATGCGCTTAAAATTTCTAATAGGTTATCTACTTTTATAAAAGTTTAACCATATTATTTGACCATTAATTAAGGGAATGCTCATACACTACACCTTTTTCCTTCTCTGTGAGTGATATTAACGATCGAAAGTGGACGTGCAACCATAGAAATATATATAGTGCCATGAACAGAGTGACAGAACATTGTGATCCATTTTACATCATGAGCAAATTACAATGGTGTTATGTATGGTTCAAACTTAGTGTATTATAAATTACGAACCAAGGAGCTCAATTATAGTCATAAAGCAAAATAAATATTTATAATATAATCACGATTTCATCGTATTATACCCACATTTCACGAATTAACCTTCTTCCAGTCTAAAGAACTATAATAATAATAATAATAATAATAATAATAATAATAATAATAATAATTAAAAAATTAAAAAGGTGTAATAGGGTGCGTATAAGTTACTGTGAGAAAATAAGCAGCAGTTGTAGGATAGCTGGCTTGCAGAGATAGTAGCAGCAGCCTTTAAAGTACCATATGCAAATTAGCGAATGTGCGTGAGTTTGCCTCACAAGAATATATAATAAAAATACACCACGTGGTCTAGGAGAGAAATAAAGTGCGTGTCATAGAAGATGAACGAGGAAAGACGAGGGCAAAAGAGCGCTGGTTAGCTCTAGGATAAAGTGGTAGGGACAGATACTTTTTTATTTATGAGTACGTGTTTGTGTAAAAAGATTTTGGAAATATAATGAAATGCATTTTTTTGGAAGAACCACGAATAAATGCATCTAATTTGCACTAAGAGAATGTCGGATTTTTATTGCTATCTAATTTATTTTTATTTGTTTGTTCTTTCGACAGTACCCACGTTACACTGGGGTTGATGGGTAATATAAGAAAGGGGGACCTATTTGAATATCGTAAAACTTTAATCTTACCTTCCGTTCCAATCGATCTCCGACAGTAATTGGAAATAACTAGATAATTTATTATACGTGGGCTTGATATTCGAAGACAATATAACATTAAATTAAATTAAAAGGAAACAATATACATATTTTAATAATTTTCCAGTTTCTCTATATTAACAATAGAAAGCTGATAAATCACAGGAATAATATTATGAGGCGTTTATAGAGTAGACTAAGGCGAGTTCGTGAAATCCGAATATCATTCTATAGTATCCTAATCGTATTTTATTTAAACGCACATACATACGTAGACATGAAACAATAAGCACTTGTACACAATTCATTCATGATTAAAATTTTCATATTCGTCGTCGAGAGACGGCACTCGGCTTCGTGGAAAGCATAATAAATCAATATTTTATACTAAAGTTTTTTTTTTTTTATCGGGTATGAATATACATACTATATATCAGCATTTACCTATTATATATAATATATTACATGTAAAAAACGTTATCATTCTCCGTAGGCGCGATATAGCCACAAACCCCAGTATTCTACTTCTTATTCCTTATGATTTAGACTATCGTCTAAATCATCACGGGGAAATAATTAATAATATCTCACTGTACCCCATAAAATGTTTTGATACTAGTATTCATTATTTATAATAGTAAGGACGTTATATACTCCATGCGTGTGCGTTCTCTCACTTTCTACACGCATTCCTTAGCATTTCAACTTTAAGAACAATAATACTAGTTGCCGAAACGAACTAAATGTTCCAAGAAATTAGTGACAAGTCGTACGAATTATTTTCTTTACTTAACTCAAACGACCGTCTTCGAAAATTGTCTCAAGAAACTACCGCAGCCGTTGGGAATTGATTTCACAGAAAGCAGGTGGGTTCGACAACAATTGGGAGATCGCGGCCGATATCATCACCTTTGCAAGAGCCACTCAATTTTTGCGGCTGCAAAACACTGTCGATAAGCCAATGAGCGTTCAGTTTCACAACGCGAGCAAATATTGACGCAAAGGTGTA
>NC_136507.1:10223594-10243594 GCF_053919585.1 Euprymna scolopes | reverse complement strand
CATATCTTGCTCTTTTCTTTTCTAACTTTAACAAGTAATCCTTAACTGTTCCATGTTTAAGCTTAACCATATTACTTTTCATGCTCGCATTTTTATAACCATATATATATATATATATATATATATATATATAGATAGATAGATAGATAGATAGATAGAAAGATAGATAGATAGATAGATAGACGTTGCATCCCTCTGCATATTCTACAAGTATTTTAATGGTGAATGCTCTGACGAACTGCAGACACTTGTGCCTCCACGACGTAGACACCCTCGACAAACCCAACAGGCAGCTAAATCCCACCCCCACAGAGTAGAGATCCCTAGATGTAAAAGATCTTTCTACTCCAGTAGTTTATTCCCCAGAACCGCTAGACTCTGAAATCCATTCCAGGTTCCTGCTTCCCTAACTGTACTGACATGCAGAAGTTCAAGTACAACGTGAACTGACATCTTGCTGGCCAAATCCCAACATAGTGCCCCAGCAGTTACTGCCCCTGATAGTAGCCCCCTACAGCAAAGTGGCAATGTGTCTGTTTCAGTGAATTACCTTAACTTTTTTTTCCTAATTCCAGCATTTTTTTCCACCGTGAAAATGTAATAAAAAACAAATAAAAAAATAAGATAGATAGATAGATAGATAGAAAGATAAAACGAAACTTGTATGAGTGTCTGTGAGTTCGTTGCTTATGCACTCGAAAATGACTGGACGCTTTATTATAAATTTTACAAGAAGAAACTTGATATATTTTTGGTTTCTGTTGTACGATTTTTATCGAAATACGTGTGATAAGTATAGAGCGCCATAATAAAAAAAAATCCGATTACAGAAGGAAGCCGGGCTTTGGCTAAAGTTTATACTTTTTTAAAACCTAGCATCACAAGTTGATTTGCGTAGTTGTATAGCCGCACATGCATTAGAACCCAGACTATACAATCAACTGCAGATGTTTGTTTTTTATAAATGCGTATATGCGTTCGAAATTAATGGTTATTTATAGAACACAATTACATAATGATACTCCATTTCTGTACGTTTAACTTTAATTCGAATGATGTTGTGGATTTCATAAAATCAACAGGATGTTGTCTACAGTGCATTGCAGACTACAGTGTATTGTAGTCTAAGTGACTGTGAAGAGGCATGTGAAGGTTTCTACCGGTATGACGACCGTAGGATGTCTTACTAGAGCAGGTAATCAATCAATTTGATTAAAAATGAGCGATTACATCGATTTCGATTACAATTATATGTATATATATATATATATATATATATATATATTGAATTATATACATAGACAATTAATTAAAGTTAATATATTTAACTTGAAAAGACAAAATTAAATTATGACTAATACTATGGAAGAATCGAATATTTTAGAGCTATGTGTTTCAAAATGACTGGAAATACTCACATGATGAATAGAGTCTCATATAAGTAGCTGCACGATATCTCTGGTGTGTTATAGGCCAATCCACTTCCGCGAAATCTTAGATCCCTATATTTTTTCTGCTGAGAGTTCACGGCCAAAATATGTTACAATCAACGGAAGTGGTAAAATATTTTCTCTCTATTAGATTCATACTCCCCTCGCAACCACTTAACACCGTTGCGGATACGTCCACAGGGGAATTTACGAGGAAACACTGGTTTGAGTTCTTAGTGGCTTACAAAAAATGCATTAGTATTTACCGTCGTGTGAAACTCAACTTTCGATTACAGCTATTCTATGGATTACTTATGCCATTTTGTGTATTTCTTTTTATTTTCCCCCTTTTTCCTCTCTTTTTTTTCCTTTTTGGTTGGGGGTGGCGGCGAGTCGGGGGGTTTCTTAGACGAAACGAAGTAACCTTGGATTCCAGGTTTTAGAACAAACTCTACCAGTCAGCTGCAAGCCTTCTTCACATGTTAACACGATTACTCGATTTAATATTTTATTTAGTGTATTTTTCCTGCTATTATGTTTACAGTGATTTTCTACGTGATAGTAGGGGGAGAGCTGACTTCTCTTATTAATTTTTTATTTCTATACATTCAATTTCTGGGAGTTTCATTAGCCCAATTACTACTACGGTATAGATATGGAATCAGACGAGATTCCAATTGGTAAAAAGCGACCACAAAGAAAACAATACAAAAAAGAAAATAAAACTAAACACATAACACACCGTTGTACTTACACCTAACAATTATATGGTTAACATACTTTTGTTTTTGCAAAAAACAAACCAACATTAAAAATAATAAATTAAATCTATTAAATATATTTTTTATTATACATGGTCATTTTTCTAGTTTTATTTTTTTTTCATTTGTATTTTTTCGCAATTTGTTTTGTTTATTGTATTCTGTTGCAGAAAACAAACCAACAATAAATAAATAAAAAATAATAAAATATCATAAAAATATTTGAATTTTACAGGATAAGTTCCTTGGGGGTTACCTTCCCCCCACTATCTGTATTCTTTGCCGTTCGTTTTGTTTGTTTGTTTGTTTTATCTGGTAGTCTGCAGCTGACACAAATGATTGCCGGTCTCGCACGATCCACGCTTGACGGGAATTCACGCGAATTCAGGTTCAATTATGCAGGACTGCCTTCCTTTTCTTCCCTTTTCCCCTTTTCTTGGGCTTTAAACACCTGCAAATAATTTTTTAACACCCTTTCTTACATTTTCCCAAGTTTTAGCCATTAATTCTTTCAATTTTACGCGCATAAAACAGACGGATACAAATAACATTAAACATATTTGGCCCCTTTTGCTTGCGAGGGGGTAGGCAAATAAAATTTCATTTCTTCGTCAGATTAAACACTAACAGAACAAATTCAACATAAATCATTACCGGTTTATTTCGTTTACAAAATAAAGTCCGCTGTTTGCATTTACAGAAAATTTACTCCCGTCATATATTAGCTAAACCAGGGGTATATATATATATATATATATATATATATATATATATATATATATATATATATAAGAAAAGTGTGTGTGTATGTGTGTGTACGTGTGTTTGTGCGTGTGTTTTCGCTCGCTTCTTCTTGTGTATGTGCGCCAATGATTTTGCTTGCAAAACTAGGTCAGACTTCTTCGCTTCATAAACATTCATATAACCCCCCTTATGAGTTCCTCGCATTCGTGGCCCAGATGGTTAGGTGACTGGCTTTTTCCCCTTTCCTTTCCCCCACTATTATATAAATATATGTGTGTGTGTGACCTTGTCTTCCTATTTGTCTGTCCGTATGTCTGTCTCTAACAAAACCCTATGTCAATCTTTGGTCTACAGACTTTAAACTTGATATATATAGGGTATTTGAATCTTTTGTCGTTATCCGATAAAGTTATCAAAATCGAAAAAAAAAATGGGTACTTGGCAAATGTTAATTGACTTCAAGTGCTCTTCTATGCATACCGCAAATATACTTTTATACCTTTACAGCGTTATTTTTTTTAAATGAGACTAAACAACTATATGTTTTGGTTCCGATTCTAGCTGATGGCACAAAAGTCAAGTTTTCTTTATTTCTGTAATCACTACCATATATTTGATACAATATAATAATCGATAGAATGTTTTATCTGTAGTAACAAATACAAAATCTCATTGAATTAAAATATTATATTTAAGCGTAGTTTACGACTGGTCAAAAAACAACTATAAGCGGTGATAAAAACAGGCAGCTTTATATAAATAACTAAACTGTTTTTTTTTATTTATTCACTTATACCTATGATTTTTCTGTGATTTTCCGCTATTGATTTCTTTTTATGTCTTCTTTGTGGTTTTCTTTCTTCTTTTTTTTTTTCTTTGGTGTTTTCCACTTTAACAATATAAGCCACAGCAATTTGATATTTTGTTAATTTGTTATTGAAAAAAATTATTTTGCTTATTAAAAAATTGGGTATTTTTTTACGACACTACCCTCAACATCGACATGTTAAAAACCTCTTTCGGAATAAACACTCCTAACGTCCCCATGTTTTGGCTTTCGGGGGTGTTTACTCCAAAAGCACTTCTTAACATGGGGAGGTTAAGGTGTTTATACTATGTTGTGTACTAAAAAAATTCGTAAAAAATTAACCAATATTTGACGACAGTACAAAGCAACGTGTAAAAACCCTCAACATTTCCATGTTAGGAACGGCTTGCGGAATTAACCCCCCCCCCCTACCTCCCCATCTTAAGAACGGCGTTCGAGGTTGGAGTCTTTTTCCGAAAACAATTCTTAACATGGGGAGAGTAGAGGTGTTTATACTGCGCAGAGCACTGTCATGAAATTACCAAAAATTGCAAAACAAATAAAATGATAATAATAAAAATAAATAAACTATACAAAGTGCAAGTTTTCTTGAATATATATATATATATATATATATATATATATATATATATATATATATACATACATATATATATATATTCAGTAAGTTTACAGTAGATTTTATTTTTTATGTATTGTAGTTATACATTTTTTGTCTCTTTGTTTGGATATTCGTCTGCTTCTGTTACTTTGCTGGGCTTAATCCGGTGACTGCCAGTCGAGCCAAACTATAATTTACGAAAAATCCCGAGGATCCAGGTCTAATTCTGCTAGAGCGCCATACTTTTCTTATAACTAATATGAAATTAGAAAGTTCCTTAAAGTTTAAATTAAAATTCTGTTGTTAGTCCTTACGCAACGCCAAGAAACGGGTCCTGTATTATAGATTTAATGAATGCCATTCAAGTCTAATATTTCTTATCAACATTATAATTCGTATACACTTATTGTCATATTTTTTCACTCATTTTGCTGGTCTCTGTTTTTCTCTGTGTCCATTCTTCTGATGTTTCGTTTTCTTTTCATTTATATCTAACTGGTTTCCAGACGAATGTTTGAAATTAATTAATATAATTTCACGTATATCGTTTTTTTCATAATCGGCGAAACCTGGTGTAGACGTAGACTTTGTATCTTGTGAATGGTTCATGATATTCATTTGTGAAACAACTTCGCGGCATTTGTTTGTGAAAACACATAGATTATGACCTAGTCAAAGATACTCTAAGTTATGGCCATTTAGTTGTTATAAGCGGCCGATACGCCCATACACGCATGCGCATACGGTTCTCAGCAGTACTGTCACTGACTCATATCGCTGGTAAAGCTTCCACCACTTTGTCGGCCATATTCAAAATCGACCGCGAGCGCTGTCATTCTGTTAGCCAGTGCAATACTAAGCTTCTTACACTGTTATGCACGCTATCCGCAAATCAGTGTCCGCCTGCTTCCCCCCTATACGCCGTATCTATGGCGCCAGAATCGTCTTGTATCGGAATAGTCTGACGGTTAGGCTTTTCTACTAAAAAAAAACAAAACACCGCTACTTCGTTCTTTCTTTTTTTCTGTAAAGAACGACGGACGTGCAAACGACGTCGGTTGTTGTTTTACTATTTATGAAATAATGTTTAGAGCCCGTATCCTAAATATTTTGCATCTTTTTTACGTAAAACAGATCCGGTACCAGATCCGCCTTGTTTCCTTATTTTTTGTAGCTGTATCGATTTTATAGTGTTGAAAGCACATAGGCCGACGAGAACCAATCGATTAACTGGTTTTGAAAAAATTAAATTTGACAGTTTGAGCATGAGGTGATGTTAATGATCGTGATTTTCAAGAATTGCATGATTTTCCAAGTCACGGGTCAACTTATTTTCGATAAAAAAAAACACGCAAAATAGTTAAATAAACCATTACGCTAGGGTCTAAGGTAGGAAGCGGATTGGAAAATATTAATGTCAACAAGCTGTTATTGAATCTGTTATAAATACTTAATAAATAACTGATTGTTTTCACGTTTAAAGATTAAGAAACGTGAATAAATAAATATGGTATATGAATTATCTTTTAAGAATTCAAAAATCTAATATAAATAGCTTGAAGAGTTTAGGCTTATGAATCGAATGTTGTAATGTATTTAACATTCTCTTGTCCATCGCCTGCAGAATCGGTTATATTCGTGCCAAGTTTCCAGTGAATACATACAATCAAAAGTATCAATAGAAATGCTTACGTATAGTTTCAATTGATATATATATATATATATATATATATATATATATATATATACACATACATATATATGCATATATATACATATACATATACATATGCATATATATACATATATATACATATATATATACATAGACATATTTATATATATATATATATAGAGAGAGAGAGAGAGAGTAAATAAAAGGTGAAATAAATCGATCCATTATCAATTGCATATGTTCCAATAATCCAAACTGAAACAAATTAGATTTACATACGATCGTTTCAGAGACGATATTGACATTATTAATATACACTAATAATAACAAGGGAGGATTTACATCAAATTTACAGTTAAATAAGAGCACCATAAATAATTGCGTTATAGAGTTACTTAGTGATTCCATGTATAACTATTCTTGCTCTGCGAGGTCTAACTTCTTATTTATTGAACTGATAATCTATCTGTCATATTTTTACACAATTGTCGTAGTCTCCATGATTTCTCTAATTATTATAAGAGGTAGCTAAATATTTACTGACCCATTGTGTTTTTTTTTGTTTTGGCTTCAACGCATTAGTTAGATAAAAGAGATAGAGAAGGAGAGAGATCGAAAAAGATAGATAGGTAAAGAGAGTGAAATATAACTTGGTAAATGTATTACATTCAATACATAAGCCTCAGTAAATATGTGTAGCATTTTCGTCTATTATAAATGTGATGAACACTAAATAAAACAATGGCAGTTCAAAACTGATAACCGGTATTCTTAGCTATCAGTTTTGTTTACGCATCGAGTCATTGAAACACTCCAGACTTAAGAGGAATTATGTCACGTTGAGTGTCAGTCTATCGTCTTCTACGACGACCTGTCAGCCTCTTGTCATTATAACCGGTTTATAACCGATTTTGGCAGTCGAATTTTCTATCGATTATCTCTCCAAGCCTATAATACAGCGAACACATACCTGTTATAATCAAAACTAATATATTAAGATGTAATTTACGGAAATGTTCCAGCATTTATTTTAAAGTGTTTGATATTTAGTAAAGTAATAATAATACGTACGCGTAATATTGTATAATTCACGGGACTAAATTACACAAGTCGAGTTTGAGTGTGTGCTTTTGGGGATTTTATGTACTTTGTGATTATAACTAAAATTACACACACACACACACACATATATATATATATACTTTCAGTATAATAACATTTATATGATTTCCCCACGAATACAAGAGATATCTGAATATTTACCAATTCATAATGCTCTCTCTTTCTCTCTCATATATATATATATATATATATATATATATATATATATATATATATATATATATATATATATGGTTCTAGCTTGATATAGGGTTAGTTTAGAAGTTGATTCGTAGAAGCTATTCAGGATATGTAAACCTATAAAACACCCATCCTACAGAAGCACAGACAGAACAACTAATTAAGACGTGTGGTTGCATCTATAACTAAAAATGTGAATATATGCATCAATGGCAAAAGATTACGAGTTTCTCTTCTTTCTTTAAATGATTATTCTTCTTCTTATGATTTTATTTCTTTTTGCTTTTACTTATTTTTACACGTTTTATTTTTTATTTGATTGCTTTGTTTCAGTGAATTACCTTAACTTTTTTTTCTTAATTCCAGTATTTTTTTCCACCATGTTAATTTTTGCATCTTTTGTATTTTCAATTTTAAAATTTATTCGTTAGATTTCATTTTATTTATTCTTTATCTCGTTTTCGGCTTTCTGTCTAAATTATGTCCTACTAGAAAAAGAGCAGCAGAGAAGAAATAAAAAAAAACGAAGAAAAAATATTCAACTCTCACGTTTACCTAATTATGCCATTTTCTGTTAGGGTTTCGTTTAATCTTCAAATGCGTTTCCCTCCATACTGCCTGCGTTGATTATTTGTACTCTTCTCTCCTCGTTCAATCTCGTTACTTTATGCACATGCCGCTTTCATATCTGTCCAAATTTTAGATGCTGTCTTAAACTTTTTTCTTCCGTTCGCTTAACTAGCAACGTTTATTTTCATCTATTTTTTTAAAGTTTTTTTTCTCACTCTACCCCCTCGCTCTGTTACTGTGCTCTTCTCTATTCTACTAACAACTTATATGTGCATCATTATTTACTTTCTTTACAGCGTTCTCTTTGATTTTTACATTTACTTTTTCATTGGTCTCAAGCCACATTTATTATTTTAATTCACCTTATTATCGTAATCATTTCGTTTCTTCGTACTCGAGTTACATTATAACTTGCTCTTGTACAAGATTTTGTTTACGCTTAGGTTTAATGACTTTTGTTTACTTAAGTATTATTTATAAAATAAGGATTGACTGTAAAACGTAACAGCAATCAAGGTTTAAAAATACACAGGGATGAGTGGGGCAGATCGTGATACAACACCGTGGAGATAATAACTCAAACTAGTGATGATTTAATTATTGACACATTTCTAAACATGAAATAAGGAAACGGCAATAGTGTAGCCAATGGAGAAGGCGGTTATTAGTATTGTATTTCACAAATCGATAATTCCTCCTACAAAAGCCTCAATCATGGATGTTCTATTAAGTTTTAAGAACACATATATAAAGAAGGGATAATTATTAACCAAGTTTGAAGATGGAAGACATTTTGTCGTGAATGTTTAAGACGAGGGGACTATAGATTGGAAGGCACGCGACAGCTAGCATGAAAATAAGGATAGACTAGCAGTTATTATCTTGTGAGAAAGAAGCTACAGGTAAGAGTAGCGGAACTCTATTATATTTCATTGATATCAAAAGGTTTCTAATTGTGCTGATATGTACTTTTCGTTTAAGGAGAATTAACTCACAAAAACATAGTGGATAAAACATAGGGATAGAGTGAATAGTAATGATCATTGTTCAATCTTAGACATAGAATATTTCCACTCTTATATCACAAGACAAGCTTGGTTGCATACTAAAATTTATCGTCATAATTACATTTATCGTCATAATTACACAAGATTTACTATCAAGCATTATTTCGGGATCCGCATGTTATTAATACTAATCCTCAAAATAGTATAGTACTGCAAATATTAAAATAAATAAACAACCAAATGCAGTACATCGATGAATATGCACAGTGTTTCCGACGTATCAAAATTGTGATACAACAAATAACACTAGTACATTCGATACTACCATTAAAAATAATAAACGCTATAATCTCTTAAGTATTGCATGGCATTGCAGTAAATATAGAATTGATACTCTTTGCGATACCAGGTTTGTAAGGCGAGTACACATATTACTACTACTGCTATCAATGAACCTACGCATGTTGATTAAAATCATAGATATTAATAACCAGATTTAGCACAACTTGCCCTTAAGATAGTATATGTAATAGAGTTTAACATATAAAGTATTATGTTTTAATACAGTTCGAATAGGTACTTACCAGTTTGCAGACTGGCTAAATCGGCTAATAATAATAATAATAATAATAATAATAATAATAATAATAATAATAATAATAGGGGAAGTACAAAGTTAAACATGTTGGAAACATCCAACCTAACCTCGAGTGGAAGTGTGCAGTGTACTGTAACCTAAAAAAAGGTTACTTGTCGCTCACATTCCAGAGAAAATCAACGATTCTATTGAGAAATCAATGGCCAAACGTTGTTGCAATAAGAACACTGAATTCCCAACTATTAGAGGTATCGATCTATAGAGATGAAAATCCAGAAATTATCATGAAGTTGCCAGGGAACACCACTTGTTCTTATAAGTCAACAGTCAATCTAATAACTAGTGTTAAACTCAGGATAATTCATTAATCAATATATTATATTTCAGTTGTGAATAAACTCCATAATGCTTTCAACGTTTTTAGACGATATGAAACGAGGTAAAGACCGCCAATGGGTGGCATTATCGTACTTCTAAATAAGAAGGGTTAGCAGCATTTTAAATAGACATATTGTCACTCAGATTCCTGGAAATTTGTACGAGTGAAATATCACTGGCAATGATTTTTGTGAGAATTCATTGTGAGTAAATAATAATCTTGACTTGCAATTACTTGTCTTTTGAAATAAATTCATGATGCAAGTTTCTATCTCTTAGAAATTTCATTGTTTCTTTCTACATTTAAACAATTATGTTTATATTTTATTTAATCTATTTTTCTTCTCTTTTTCTATGGCTATTATTTTTTTCCTTTCCCAATAATTTTACTTGTCCAAATCATTCAAAGATTGCAAATTCAAATATCTTCCCTCCCTATAGCATCAGCAACATAACCAGTGCCGAATCATCTGACTGATGCGCGATTCCTCCATCCCGCCCCCATTGTTCACTGCAGAATCTACTCCAAATCAAACGAAGGTCGGTTCAGGCAGTTTTTATCAGTACTAACGCTTACTTGACCTCTCTATTAAACATCATCTTATCTCCAACGATTTTCGAATATCATCAGACCTAACCAACTTTCAACCCTCCCTTAATGCACGCAAATTAATCTCACTCGCTCTTTCTTCTACTATAAAATATATATATTACACATCTCCCAACCTCCCGAAGATAGACATATCATCACGCAGCGTTTGGCTCACCCCAGCGAAAAACATGGCCAATTCTTCACCATCGACTCTCATTTTCAATTTCTGGCGCGGAAAACGATAGTTTATTTAATCTAACTTCAGCTTATTTTCTCTCGCCATAATATTATCGAAATGGTATTCAGCTTACTCCTCTTTAACATTCCCAGGGTTTTTCACACTTAGTGTTCATAATAATAGATATGTTCTGTAGCCAGAGATCGACCGTCGACTTAGGTAACAGCGATTGTTCGAATTATCCTCATCAGTTTAAAAGCTAATATTTACACCATCTTCTTCGTTATTGGCAATGCTTTATAACTGGCATCAGTACTGCGAATGAGGCAGACCCGTTTTCTTATCTTATGACTTTCACATCATTTCGATTTTCTAAACTTCCTTATTTATGTATAAAAGACAAACTTAAAATACAATTTTATTGGATTTTATCACAGTCGCTTACATGTTAGCCTAAAAATCAAAAGAAAAGTTCTGGTAGTTTGTGATACCATTATCTGCCATGTCAGCATTTACACTATTATTTAATCGAATATATAGTATATTGGTACGCCTACAGAATTTAAGCCAAATCGGTGTTTCCCTTTTCTAAATTGGGGATAAACTAACAATAATTTAACTTTTCGGTTTTATTCGGTAAAGGCCAGCTCTGTTTGGTTTGAATTCTGTACGATAACCATCATATATATCGCAGACTATTTATCTAAATATGTATCTATACCGCTGAATAACATCGAGATCGTGCAAAGCTTCTGTCCAGGAAAATTCTAGAATTTCATTACGTAAACTTACAAACACGGAAAGTACATGTTTTTTTTATGAAGTGTCACTGTAGTTGTTTCTATTTTTATTGTGACTATGATATATAGCCCTTTATTTTTCAAAAGTATAGTATGACAGCAAGCGTTTCTTTTTTCTATATGTTCCCTTATACTAACACAACAAATACCTTGGTTCATAATGTGCTCCCACATTTTTCTTAAATATCAAATTAAGAATATTAACAATGTATCATTATACAAATTAGTTGTCGCTCTTTATTAAAGGTAAAAGTCATTCGTGAATAATAGTTAATAAGTATTTCTTTTGGGTGATATACAATGCTACAAAAGAATCTTAAAAAATGAGTACAAATGACAGAATTCGATGACTTAAGTATATGATGACATGCAGTCTTGAGGTATTGTTAGTTTTAAAGTTACTATCTCGATTTCTAAAAACTCTGCAGCTATTTTAATAACCATTGTCAAGAAATTACATGTTAATGATAAACTATATTTCATTCTGTGTATACCTATACGCTAAAACAGCTTTTCTTGAATAAAATTTTATGAGAATTCCATAGGCGTATAAATTTTTTATAACCGAAATTTATTTTACCATCGTATTATGTGTTCGTGCTGGCCAATAATAAAAGGCAAACACTAATAATAAAATAACCGCATTGATTCATTTAAATAATTAAAAAACTACGAATAAAAATGTTAATGTCGTAATTTAAGGTATTAAAGCCAAGTAGATATCCGTTTTTGTCGATTATTGGTAATGACTAGTGTTGACTAGTGTATTCGAAATTTTTCAGTATAAGCAATACTACGAGGGTGGCTCCAAAAGTAAAGTCTCCTATTTTCTAACCCAAACAGATAAGGATAACCGAAGTAAAGTAAACCACGATAAAGAGCAGCATGTCATACTCTAGAATTTATATTTCCATGTAGTCACCAGCATTTCAATGAACATTTGCCAGAAATTCAATGACGCATGATCGCATTTTACGCACATCTATGATAGGCCTCGATTTTTTAGAATCTTACATCGTCAATATCTGCAAAAAAGCAATGAAACATTCAGTCCTAATTTCATTCATCATAACAATGCGATTTGCAATACTCTCCGATCTATTCTGACGGACTAGGAATAGAAGACATCACTTTTGGAACGCTCCTCGTAATATTGAATTGGTTAAAATGCTCAGAAAACTAGAAATAAAAACATTGCAAAAAAGTTTTATTCTATACAATAAGAGAATAACAGCACTTATAAGAACACGTAAAGAACTGCCGAAAAAAAAACAGGATTAATAACATCCTGACGCTTTTATACAAAGAAAACATTTAACACTTAATATTTTGGACTAGTCTATCAATCGTTGAAGCGTTCTAACTAGATATCGCAACGTAGAGAGTGGCGATCTTGCAGCTAATATGAAAGGCGAGCACAGCATTTGGCAAGTTGGCGTAGGGTCCTTTGTGGCAGCGTGCGGTATAAATTGGGAATAAAGATCAAAGTGCGCCACGCTTGTGTGCCGTCTTTGTTGTGTCGTATCGCCGGCATCTGAAGCAATTAGAATGCTTTCATCAGAAAATGAACAAACTGATAACAGAGAATATATTGGAATGCTCACGTTGGCCATGTACATTAACAGCCGTTTATGAATACCATAATATTATTCGATGTAGAGGAAATAAATGACACATTTAGAAATAGAGCCCATGTTGGACGAGTTAAAATGTATTACGCACTCTTGCTGTTTACTAAAAAAGCAAACCACAAATCGATAATGAAGCTGGGACTTGCTAGCCTTAACTTGGGAAATTAGTTCTATTAGCTTGTTTAGTCTGGTTGATATCATATCGGAACCTTTGACAGTGATAAAGGCTAAATATAATATACTAATTGATTTATATTCTCCTTATTTATTTTAAAATCTCGAAATATAATCCTTTTAAACGGTTCATTTGTTATAACATTGTATACTGTATATCAAGCTTAATTATTTAAGGTCGAAAACATAATCAAGCTTATGTCGTTTATTGAGTAACCTTGTTTTGTTTTTCTGTATCTAAACTCTTTGTGGGTTATTTGATTACTTAGTATCGAAACGGATGCCGTCTATTGCGATCTATGAAATCAATTGCATTTTGAAAACGGCTGAAACGCTGGATACGATACGCGGTGTCGGTAGCTACCGGTAGCTACCGGATTCACGACATGGAGTGCCGGTCTGGGTGAGTAGAATTCGAACATGCTAGTTCCAGAGAATCATTTTTACTTACATGTGGTTCTTTTCATAAGTTACCGATTCGTTTAGAAAAAAATCTAATTAGAAATAAAGCTGGGAAACAAATAACAATAAGAAGAGTTATATGATTAGTACAACATGTATGGCTTAATTTGAGACACAGATGTAAATAGGCACACTCAAATTAACATGGCAATGATCAACATCAAGAAAGAAACAGCCAATATATAAGTTCGCCGTTCCAACATAACACAGTTTAAACATAATGCAAGAAAAAAAAAACGAACTACATGGAACTTGTATAGAGGGAGGTGGCGGCCAGAAAGTAGATAATCATCTGAACTGAAGACATACGTGAGTCAAAGTTCAAACCTGGTCTCTTGCATAGCATCGCGCTCGCTTATGGACATCAGCAACATTTACTTCGTACCCCCTGTAGTGATCTGATTCAAAACCAATCGGATAAAACACAACAAATTATGACGAGCAAAAAAAAAAGACGTATCGTGTTGCTATATGTAAATATCTTATAATAGAGAATATTCCTACCATAAGTGATTCATAGATTTACATTCATCATTTTACTACATATCAACCATTCGTGCTTTATCACATACTGAAACAAACTCACTGAAAAAAAACCTCCATTTTGTTTTACGGCTTATCAATTCATACTAGATGATTTGATATCGGAATATTATACATACTACACATATTTCTTATAAAATATTCGTTGATTGTCTTGGTTTATGTGACACGATACGCCAATCTTTTGTATCTATTTAATATTTAATGTCAAAGTAAACTATATTCGTATGAATTAACAGGGTACAACTTTTTGGAACAGCCTGATTCTGCCATTGACGTTTGCTTCCACGATCGTAAAGAGAAATGTACAGATGAAAACAATCAATTGAGAGATAACAACGAAAGAGAAATAACTAAAATATAAGAAAAGTTGGAAAAATTTAAATACATCGTAAAATATATAATTTGTAACATCAAATATTAAGTAATACTCATATACTTATTGTGCTATCATGCACAGCTCTCATTCTCCGTTGTCCACATGTGGTTTCTTTTTCTCTCTATCTCTTTTCTATTATCGTGTCAGAAAAGATCGTCTCCTTTTATTCATAGCCCCCTCTCTCCTTTCTCTTTACTTTTAATAATATATATTTCATTCCCCTCTTCAATTGTTTTACTTATTGAAAACTATATGAAAGTCAAACGCTTTTCCTCCACAAGTTAAGTGTACACGATAATGTGCAACACAGCTAATAATAATTATCCTAATTCTTTTCGTATATATCAAATAAATACTTTTATAAAAAAAGTTGCTTTCAATAGATCAGTAGTGTAAGTCTACAGCTATAAATACATTTTTAATTTATGAAGTATCTTGAATTAAGAGAATAAACATTTGCAAATTCACTAATAAATCGCCTTTTACTAAATTTTCTATTCAGAGCATACGATTGTTTCGGCCTGCCACGAAGATATTTAAATATGTTTCATTTGTTCACAGATATGAGTACTTTGGGTAGTCAAATTTTACTGAGATGTTCGTATCATCTAAGGTGATTCATTATTAGGTGTATATGCACACACACACACACACACACACACACACACACATATATATATACATATATATATATATATGGATATGTATGTATATATATGTTTATATATGTTTATATACATTACACACACACACACACACATATATATATATATATATATATATATATATATATATATATAAATATTAACTGTAAGGTTTCTCACGTTAAGACACACGTTCACGTGTACAGATTCGGACCCAAAACATTGTAGCAGATTACTTCGCATGAAAAAAAGACAAGTAATAACTCTACTTTTTTCTTGTAACAACGGCATTTATTTTCAGGCATTTTCACAGAAAATGACGTCATTGTTCTATTCTTGCTGACATAAGTCATCTCGACCATCCTTGCCTGTGTGTGCTCACGTTCTTTTTATAGTCTTTTCCTCTTCCATACCGTGACATCACTCTGAATACGGATGGGCCTTTTTATACATGCATCAGTGCTCTGGTAAAAGGTTTGATATCAATGGTACCTTGTTGATATTCCCTGATTCTCCGTGACATTTTTAATAAATACACATTTAACTCCTATTAATGTATAATTAAGCACTTATTTCATTCTAAAAAGCACTCATAATATATATATATATATATATATATATATATATATATATATATATAAAAGCGTGTTTGCATGCCTCTATATTGCATTTATATATATGTATGCATATATATATATATATATATATATATATATATACACAAACGTGTGTGTATGCCTCTCTCTCATATATACATATATATATATATGTGTGTGTGTGTGTGTGTGTGTGTGTGTGTGTGTGTGTGTGTGTGTGTGTGTGTGTGTGTGTGTTGTTGTTGCATTTTCTAATTCGCCGTGGATGAGGATTCCGGCTATTTTGCGTTCATAAAAAAAAAATCTTGAACTCTGTTTTCTGTCAGTAAGTTTACATTTGCATGCGATGTTTTCATTTTTATTATATTCGACCAATCGACTCAAAACTTATGCTTCTAAATCTTTATCGACCCAAGATAAAGAGACTACGTGATTTACAAGTTCGTCCCTTTTTAACTTCCTGTGTCGTGCATTATAGGTCTTCAGCGTTGTTTATTTCCCATATTGATTTTTTTTTAAGTTGGTCTATGTTTTGCACTTGATGTGCAGACATTTTTGAAATGCCTAGGTTTTCTAATAGAAATACACCTAGAGATAAATGTAACAAAAGCAAAAATTATATTCTTTTGAATTTTGTATTAAACGTATACATATGTAGCAACATATGTTTGAAAAAAATATATTCTTTTGAATTTTGTATTAAACGTATGCATATGTAGCAACATATGTTTGAAAAAATATATTCTTTTTGATTTTGTATTAAACGTATGCATATGTAGTAACATATGTTTGAAAAAAATTATATTCTTTTGAATTTTGTATTAAACGTATGCATATGTAGCCATATATGTTTGAAAAAATTATAAACTACTCTTTTGAAATACTTTTGCCGAAGTAATGTTTAGACAACCAATCATACGTAGAATATCCATAAACAACATTTTAAAACGCCTTAAATGTAATAAATAAATGCGATTTCGGATTTGTTGTTAATAACACGTTTACCGCTAACTTCTGCATCTTAATGTTTTGTAACGATAAATAAAACGGTTCGACTAATGGTCATACAAAACATTCCAACTAGCTCAAAGAGTGTATATTATATCTTTTTTTATACATCAAATCCATTAATACCATGGGATAATGAGATCTCCTACCTATTTAGAAAACAAAAATAGACTCTTCGTCATTTAATAAATTTCAGTAAAAACCCCTAATTCGGTAGAAATTATGTTGGAGAATTCTACTTTATCACAGTGCTATGCTCTGTCGTACTTTGAATTGGTTTCATATTAATATGAACATCTCTTCTAACAAGGTATGGATGCACTTAATTTAAGCATCTATTAAGAAATAAATACAATTAAAGAAAAGACATGAGATGCCTATTAACTTTATTTTTGTAAAGAACAAGATTATATGTAGGTGAAAACAGTTAGCGGTATGCTGCAATTCTTGGAAAGATGTTTCCGATTTTTTTTTTTAGATGAAGATCGGTTATTCATATTATTTGGATTCATCGGACAGCTGTTCTAATCCTAGCTGTAATTTTCACAAGGTTTTTGTCGATGTAACCTCCAACCTTCTTCAGGTGTATCTTATTCAACTCGGCAATGTTTCTGGCGAACTCAGGATATTTGAGAGACCTACGTGAATAGGAATCTGTATTACAACTAGATCTTGGCCTTTTGGCTAAGATCATAGTGTAGTATCTGTTCCGGCAGATGCTGCACTTAAGATAATTTGTACCAGTCAATGGAGGGGAAACCCTCTATACTGGGACAATTATTATTTTTGGTAACCAGAGTGCCCCCTTTTTGCCTACTTTTAGGGGAGCTGGTTTTTACCTCACATTAAAAACGGCCTTGTGCCTAATTTGCTCAGTGGGGGAGCAAATAAATACCATCTGTTCCGGCAGGTGCTGCACTTGAGATGATTTGTGCCGGTCAATGGAGGGGAGGCCCTCTATACTGGGACAATTATTATTTTTGGTAACCAGAGTGCCCCCTTTTTGCCTACTTTTAGGGGAGCTGGTTTTTACCTCACATTAAAAGCGGCCTTGTGCCTAATTTGCTCAGTGGGGGAGCAAATAAATACCATCTGTTCCGGCAGATGCTGCACTTAAAGATAATTTGTACCAGTCAATGGAGGGGAAACCCTCTATACTGGGACAATTATTATTTTTGGTAACCAGAGTGCCCCCTTTTTGCCTACTTTTAGGGGAGCTGGTTTTTACCTCACATTAAAAACGGCCTTGTGCCTAATTTGCTCAGTGGGGGAGCAAATAAATACCATCTGTTCTTCAGATGCTGCACTTCATTTTCTTGTTCTCTTTCGGTGGAGGAGAAATCCTTCACGACTGAGACAATTTTTATTTTTGTACCTTTTCTCCACGTTAAAAAACGACCCTGGTGTCTTACTCTGTCCCGTGGGGAGGCATAGTAAATAGATACAACTAGATATGAAAACAACGAATTGATGGAGATTACCAGACTAATCAGTTAAACAAACTTGAACAACGAAAACCAGAAATAGATCAGACAATTCTGAAAAGGCTCAGGGCATAATAATATTACTACAAAAGACTGTGACTAATAGCAGCATGGTCTGTGTGAAAAAAAGGAAACAGAAACATCAAACAAATTGAATATCGCTTTCTGAAACTTTATCAATAACTGTATAATAGGACAAGCGAATTTCTTTGATTATTAAGTTTTACTCTTTTACTGTGGGGCTTAACATAAAAATGCGTTACATTACTTTTCTAAAGATTCTGTGCTTATATGTTTTAATATGGTTGTATCTATTAATATGCCCAATAGTTTAACAACAAAACTGTGTCAATTAGATATTACAATTACCAGAAAGCGATTCTATGAGATGCATATTGACTTATCCGCTCAGTCTGGGGAAATGGAGAAGAATAAATGAATATTTTATTATAGGGAAAGGATTAATTTATATTTTTAATAAATAAAATGAGGATTTAATGATAGTTTATTACATCAGGAAATGAAAATAACAAACAGAATGTGAAATACGAGTAAAAAATTTACAGAGAAACAGATAAAGTGAAAAGAATGGGAGTTTTTCAAGGTAAAGAAAAGAAATGGGAATATTTCTAAAAAATAAAAATAAAAACAGACATATCAGTAATAATAGATACAAAACAATATAAAGAGAAGGGAAATAAAAATACAGAATAAAAAGTGAAAACTGAAATTGCGAAAAAGAAAGATATTTGCTATAGAAAATGGAAAAAGAAGAGAGGATGAGGAAAGAATGTATAAAAGAACGAAAGTTCAAGACAAAAATCGATAATTAAGCTAAATGAATGAAAAATGAGAAAAATAAATATAGAAAAGATGGATATAAATAAGGGAAAGAAAGGAAAATACAAACGTTATAAAAAACATTATAAAATAAACAAAAGATGAATGAAACAGCAAAATGCAGAAATAAAAATGGATAATTAACGTAGAATAAAGAAAAAAGAGTAAATGCAATTACGAAGAGAAAATGAACGATATAGAATAGAAATAAGCAGATGTGAATATATGGGATTAAAAAATAGAAAAATAAATATAGAATAAAGGAATAAAAGAAGAAAGCATTAGTCGTGGGTCTCACGAAATAAAAACAAAACCATCATATTCATATTCTACAAATTTGCCACACAAGCAATGCGTACTGCAAACAACGATTAAAATAATTTAATATATTTTTATAACTTTATCTTTGATCTATGTTTCTACATTTTTCATGTTCATCCATTTACTCGGTTTCGTTTTTAGATGAACGGTACGATTTCTCAAAAATATGTTAAATAGATTTCGTTTTTTCTTTCAGGTATTTTTTTTTATTTTCCTCATATATTAATTTTATTTTTCATTTAATTTGTTCTACTCCATTTATTAACCTTTTCATTTTGATATTTTTTTTATTTTCGAAATTAATGATGTTTTTTTATGCTATCAAAAAATTCTATATCCAGTTCCTGATCTAGTCTTCTAAATCTGTGCCAAGCTATTCGTATTTTCAGCATATAAACTTCGTATTCATGTACTATAAATTTGCATTCAGTAAATCAATTACGAAAATTGATC
>NC_136507.1:10183594-10218594 GCF_053919585.1 Euprymna scolopes | reverse complement strand
AGTGGAATATAAATTTCCGTAGTAGTTTCTGTATGTAATACTAACGGCGGTTGTTTTTCGAACGGAGATTATGAGATCTTTTAGCCAAAGGGAAAATTCAATGAACATTACACGGTTGTTTTCCCCCTCAACTAATATTACTGTTAGAAAAACTATAAAAAAAACTAAAAGAAAAAAAAACACAACGTTGAATAATTTAATGAAAGCGCGTCTTTGATTATTGAAATCGCCCACGCTTAAATAACCTGTCGGGCTTGGAGATGTAAAATTACACATTTAAATTACAAAAGGAACAGGTGTCAGATACGGGAATAGAGACAAACACAAGAATCCTACTATTCGTCTAGCCTCACGGAAAATATTGAACTCATTCTGATAATGGACTGCCCGGGTTGTATGAAATCCTTCTTTCTATAACTCTCATTCACCATTCAAAAAACATTTTCAATATATGTGCTGAAAAGCAAAATACTTGTTTATTTATAGCTGAATATTTTGCTAATTGCATTTCATTTCCTCTGATGATATGTACCATAGTGAACATCCATGGATTAAGGAAAGAAACATAATTTTTCTATATAATCCTTGTTTCAAACAATAAATTCTTAACTTAAATATATGTGTATATATTTTGATTTACAGAATTTAACTTTAATCATTAGACTTATATATTTCTCTATTTTTTAAATATTGAGCTTTATCTTGTTGGTTGTGATCATTCTGGAAGTATTACCCCAATGCAATATCTGACAGGATAATTCAATTGATCTCTAATCTCTGACTTATATATACAAGCAATACACTTGCTCCTCCTGAAAGATAGGAGGTAAGGTCTAGGGGAGGTGTGCGTGTGTGTAAGGGGGATAGTAAAGAATAAGCGAATTATCAACCCTGTGTAAGTATTCCAAAGAAAACAAAAAACGATGTTCAACTTCTTTAAAAAATCGAAAAACAAAAACAAAGAAAAAAGACACAGCGAACAAACGTAAAAATTATTTGAATAAGAAGTCGGAAAAACAAAAAGCAAAAATAATAGAAAATGCAGTAGGTGTTCGGAAAAACAAAAACAAAAGTGTACAGCGAAAACCGAAAATAAATGACATCAATAACCCTTCGATTCTGTTAAGTCCATGGTTCGTTTCACCCAGAAGAAAGCATAGAACGGAAAGAAACGTTAAAATTACATTCCAGTTTTTTTAAGAAACTACAAAACGAAATCAAACAGAAATGTTGTTTTATATGTTTAGTTTATAAAAAAAAGAAATGGAAAGAATCACTCATTTTTGTAGTGTAAAAATGTTGGGAAAAATGGTAATTATGCAACGTAAAATTAAGCGTGGTATAAGAATTAATGTTTGTGGGAATGTCGCTATCGGTTAATTCAGTGGTGCGTTTTACCCAATAGGAATCATAGTACAGAAAGACACGGAAAAATTCCATTCCAGTTCTTTTAAGCAACTACGAAGTACAGAAAACCGAAACCGACGTCCCTTCGTAAATGCCTCTTGTGAACGATCCCGCAACGGTGTAAGTGATGACGTTGGCAGGAGAAATTAATTAGAGAGAAAGAATTTACTACTTCCATTGATTTAAACCGATTTTTGTAGTGACCACTTACAGAAAAAATATAAGAATCTACGGTTACCGAGAAAGTGGAGAAATAATATGCCTATAACACACCTCGGATATTGTGCTGCAGTTTGTGCATATTACATTTTCATGTAATGTCTTGATTTTTAATCCTATTAAGGTAAAAATCAGAGGAGAAAAATGAGTTCATTTTATATTTTTATGTATATATATATATATATATATATATATATATATACATATATATATATATATATATATATATAGGGATATATATATTGTGTATTATATATATTATATAAATATTATATATACATTATATATATATATATATATATATACATATATATATATATATATATATATATATATATATAGTAGGGGGCACTTAATAGGTGTTGGCTCGTGGAAGCCTGTCGTTTGCAAAAAAGTAAACTACAATTGTTGTTAGTAGCGCCCATACTTACGAAACTGTTTAAACGTTGTCTTAAGTAGAATAGCTTCCCATCACCCTGGGAAAACTCATCAGTATGCCTTTATTTAAGAATTCAGGTGATTGCTCTTGACATATCTAAGGCCTTTGATAAGGTATGACATAAAGGTTTACTTCACAAGATCTCTAGCTATGGTATAGCTGGAAATGTCTTCTCAATTATTAAATAATTTTTTTCTGATAGGTTCATAAGAGTAGATTAGTAGGATTAATGGTGGACTCCGTCAGGGGTCCATCCTGAGCTCAACTCTTTTCCTGATATACATTAATGATCTTCCAAATCACATCCTTACATCATTTGTAGACATTTTTGCTGATGACACTACCATTTGTGACCAGTAAACGTCCAAGTTCTCTCCGATTATCTCTCCTCTGATCTTGAGCACGTGGTACAATGGAGTAAGGATGGCTGGTTACTTTTAATGCATCTAAAACCAAGCTTCTCTCTTTACATCATAAACATTCTGATCAACATCTGGCATCAATTGAAATGAATGGCTCTCGTCTTCAGGAATCTTCAAGTTTTGACAAGCTTCTGGGCTTGACCGTTACTCCTGATTTCAAATGGAACACGTACATCAAATCTGTTGCCAAGGTCGCTGAAAAAATTGTGGGATCTTTCTATCGATCCAGTAGATATCTCACTGCTGATGCAATTCTCTATCTATATAAGAGCCAGGTACGTCCAAGGATGGAATAGTGTTGCCACATCTGGGCAAGAGCTGCTAGAAAGGGCCTGTCCTGCCTTGATAGAATTCAAAATAGATTTCGTAGCCTCGTAGGAGATGTCCTTTTCTTTTCCCTGAAACCTCTATCTCACAGAAGAGATGTTGCGAGTTTGTCTCTGATGTATCGTTATTTTCATGGAAAGTGTTCGACTGAGCTTCAGTCTATGCCCCCCCTTGCTAAACTTTCACAAGAAACACCAGTCTATCTGAAAACACTATCAATAATTCCCACACTCTTCATGTGTGTCTAAACCTAAACGTAGATTCCATGAATAAAGCTTCTTTCTTAGAACTGCACGCCTGTGGAATTGTCTTCCGTTTTCCTGCTTTCCGGCTGACTACAATATGGTTGTCTTCAAGTCTAACGTAAATAAGTTCTTGATAAGCCGTTCCATATAAGTCAACACATTTACCGAATGTTCATTTCTGATGATTACTATATTGTCCAAGTTCTACTGTACATTCTCTAACCCTTATCCTCGAGTGACCTCTTGGCCTTGATAATGTGGTGATGCTTGTGTAAAAAATAAATAATTGTTTCCCTAATAATTGTTATATAATGAAATTTACATTAAAACTGTAGCGTAGGTAATCGGTGTAAAACATCGCTAATTGTGCATATAACGAGGTCCTAACATTTAAACACGTTGGCAGGCCTGTAAATTGAGGTATGGAAGCAAAAAATAGATGCACAACTTCCGCTATTTTTCAAAACTGCTTACACTTATATATTTTAGCAAAATATTAAGGTATTTTTTGTTAATATATTTTTGCAAACATATTTATGGTTTGTTTTTTTTTCTGTGGGTTTTTTTTGTTGTTAAAACACAAGTATATAGCAAATAATTGTTTCCATATGTAATGAAATTTACATTAAAACTGTATCGTAGATAATCGGTGTAAAAAAATCACTAATTGTGCATAAAACCAGACCCTAACTTTTAAACGTGCCGGCAGGTCTGTAAATTGAGGTATGTAAGCAAATACAGATGCACTGCTTTCACTATTTTTCAAAATTGCTTACTTTATATATATATATATATATATATATATATATATGAGCAAAATATTAAGGTATTTTTTGTTTATATATTTTTCAAACATATTTATGTTTTTTTGTGTGAGATATATTTTCAAATTTAGCTACTTTATTTAAATATGCTTTATTTAAATATACTTTATACTTTTTTTAAACTTGCGAAATCAATTTCAATCTTCGCCGATTAAAAAAATATTTCGGCAATATCATCTGCTGGAGTTGTCCTTATTATGTTGTTTGAATTTAATGCTTTTTTTTAGATATGTGAAATATCCAAATTTTAAAATTGTGAAACTATTTTCTGTTGAACATTCACATTTTTGAAACTGCTAAAACTATAATAAATTACAATACATTTATTATTTTGTTTCATTTTTCTGTAAATAAATATATTTTAAAATATGCATAAAGAGTTTGACAAAATATATAACATATTAAAATAAAGAAACAAAGATATGCGATTTAAATTTAAAACTCAATTGATAACACGTTTACGTATTTTTATATATTTTATTATAAGGAGGTGAAACAATGAACATAAAATATAGGTAACTATATAAATAGTGTAACAGTTTTAAATGTGAATATTTCATATCTATATATCTATAGAAGTGAACATTTCTGCGTGTTTCTCTATGTACATTTCCCTACCAAAAACTCTGTACACTTTAGCTCTAGAGACGCGAGATTTAACATAAAGAGCATTGCGATTTGGGAAAATCTTATTACTCAGTTTTCGGCCAGAAATTGTGTTGTCAAGAAATCAAAGTTCAACGATGTTACCTTTGAAACCTCTACCAGACTACTCTGCCAATTTTGGGTCTAAACACTTAAAATTTTTAATGTAGATTACTTGGACATGGATCAAACATTTTAAATTTGATTTGAGCTCAAAATATAACTTTTACGGGGTCAAAATTACAGACAATTTTTTTAAAAAATTACCTCTGTGGTCTTTACAAAATTACTCAGCCAATTTCTGGTCTACAAATTTGAAATTTTACATAAAAGTATTCGGAAATAGGGCAAACATTTTTAATCGGTTTGTGCCGAAAATTTGAGCTGCCAATAGATGAAAGTTCAAAAGATTTGACCTTTGCGGTGTCTAGCAAACTGCTCAGTCAATTTTGGGTCTACACATTTGAAATTTATACATAAATACTATTCAGACGTGCAGCAGACATGTAAATCAGTTTTAGGGCTAAAATTTGGTTCTCAAAAGGTCAACGTTGAAAAAGTTGACCTTTTCAGATTCTACCAAATTTCTCTGCCAGTTTTTTGTCCAAATATTTGGAATTTTAGATGTAGGTAACTTGGACATGGATAAACTTTGTATTTTGATTTGAGACCTAAATAATAAATGTTAAGGGGGTCAAAATTCGGGTCAAATTTTTACAAAATTGACCTCTGCGGTCTCTACGAAATTACTCAAATTCTGGTCTTAACATTTCAAATCTTACATAAGAGCATTCACACATAGGGCAAGTTATGAACAGGACATAGGGGCCGGCAAAGCAGGACTGAACTGCTAGTATGTTAAAAAACATTGAATTAAAACAACATAATAAGTACGAATCCAGCAGATGATATTTCTGAAACATTTATTTTTAAATCGGCAACGATCGTAATAGATTCCACAGATTTAAATAAAATATATTTAAATAAAGTACATTTAAGTCTTGAAATTAGGACGAGATGTCCGCAGAAAATAGCCGTATCTCGTGTAACTTAGAAAGAATAAGTTCTAGTTCGTAGGGTTAATGGATGCAATATTTCTTTATGTAACGGATTCAATTCATAGAGGAATATCAGGGAAACTACGGTAGAAAGGGATAAAAACGCGCCTGTCACAAAGAAAGGTAATTAAAGACCTCGGCAGAAATAGGTTAGTTTCGAAATGAAGTTGATAAAGCTGTCAAATACAGGCCGTCATATAAAGGCGATATTAAACCGAATATCGTACTATTTGTAGTTTTTTAACTATTGTTCAGCACTCGAATATTATTTACACAACTTGTCGGTCAATATAATTTTCGACCTTCTTCAGGTGTATCCTGCTGAACTCGACATTTTTCCGTCTAATCAGGAAGTTTCTCCCAATGGTCAGGAGCGTAATTGATAGAATACTTGGTAAAATTCAGTTGTAAGTTACAATCCTCCTGTGGCTATGGCTTAATTCCCTAGTTTGTGTGACACCCCGACGACAATTGCAAACTACTTTGTGCTTCTATCTAGTCATTATTAGTGAAAGGAGAGCAGTCTATCTCTGTCGGTTAAATAAAGGGTTCCGTTCGAAATTCCGTATTAATTTCCAATTTCACCAGCAAGATCCTCGAGTTTGACAGAAAGGTTCCTGATTTTCAATGAATAATTCCCGACTTCGATAGAAAGATTCCCGGAGCTGATAAAATACACCCGATGAAGTCGCAGGTTACTTCGACCGAGACATTATGAAAATAACACTCAACGCGATTAAGTAGTCCGAAGAATCCAAATAATGCAGGTAGCCAGTCTTCATGAAAGAAATTATGAAACATAAACCAAATATTACCATGATGACGATCACTCGATAGTTCCCTTTGTTTTATATGCATTATTTTTCTATAATTCTAATTAGTTTTAGTTGCTTGTAAGGTTTGTTGGTGTTAAGCTTGAGTCAGTTTCTTTTAAATGTTGTCGCATGTGCAATGCGGTATGTCATTCGCCATTTTGAAATATGATCATTAATAATTAAAGAAAAGCCAGCATAATAAAAAGTAATAAAATGCAATCGTTTAATCTGCAAGTGTATGAATCTGGTGGTTTTATACCAACTGACCACCTGTTCTTTTTATCCTAATACGCAGGTAATATCTAGGCTTCAATTACAAGGTAGTCACGTTTCAAGCAACAACCTCGGTCATCCGAAACGAAACAGACGGAAGTTGAGATTAATTTCGACCTTGAACAATACGTTACAATACCAAGCAACAACAATAACAAATAGACACTTCTCTGTAAAGTAGTTTGGAGTAACTGGAGTATTTCTCCAGGCCGGATAAAAATCGATTCTGATAATTAAAATACCATTTTTATATCTTCATTATATCTGCAAAGACACTTTTTCTCAATCGTTAATCTAGGATAAAAGTCTAGTACTTTTCTTTCCTCACTTAGTGAAAAAGAGATAGAGACTGAGACAAGTTTGACTTTTTTTACAATCAAGAATAATTGTTTTGGAAGGGAGCTGAATACTCCCTATATTAAAAGGTGTCCTTAGAGAGCACGAGTAAAGAGGTTCAAAATAGAAATATTTCTTTTGACTGTGAGGTCAATAATACAAAAGCAATGGACAGATGTATAAAATAAAAAATAAAACATTTGGATACGAATTTGGTTCGCAGAATTAGTATTATTAACTAGCGATCAACATTTTTCCTAATATGATGCGATTTACAAAATCAGTTGTAATTTAAAGGATACGAGTCTCAGGACAGAGAAAGTATAGCACATAAACAGACGAGTCGTGAGATGGGAGAAACCTTACCAGTAACAGACCCCATGCTTCAGTAAGACATAAAATCTTTACTAGATTGATTAATTAAAATTAATTGGTAAACTTATAAAATAATTATTATACAGCCAAAACTAATATTGCATTACAAATATGTCACATTTGATTACAGAGAACTAAGCATAGAGGAATGTGTATTGTTAAGAAGAAAGAGTATAAACGATCATGTCTTAAAAATATGTTACGTTCGACCGAAACTTTGTTGCTATTTAAAACGGCTCCTCAGCGCTGCGCTCTTCAGTTATTTCTTGATAATTTTGGATTACCAAAATGCATTAATTCAACGTCGATAATATATATATATATATATATATATATATATATATATATATATGTATATGTGTGTGTGTATTTATATGTATATGTGTAAATATGTATACATTTTTATATATGTATATATTTATATATATTTATATATAGATATTTATACATATATGGAAATATATACATATAATATACATATATAAATATACATGTATATATACATATATATATATATATATAGAAAGACACACACACACACACACACACATATATATATATATATATATATATAATGAACTCTCGTAGGGTTCCACGAAATCCAGCTGTCCACGTTGCAAGCTCTGCTTTCAATGCATGTACCGCATGTCTGACGTAAGGTCATCGTTGCTTCCACAAACCGAACCGTCTGTCCCACAAGTAACGTATTGAGAAATCGCAGGTCTTATTCACCCTCTATGAAGATTGGCTTTATAAGAAAGCAGGGTGAGCAAAATCATGGACTTATCACCGAATGTGATCTGTAGATTTGTAATGGCTTCTCTAAAACTATTCACATTAATTAATGCATTTAAGTAAAAATACAATAGCATCAATAAAATATATGTATGTGTGGTTCTTCAGAGTTTTGCATCTCTTAGGTAGACTGTCAACCAGGACTAAGTCATAGCATACGTCATTGAATCATTGACCGGATAAAAAAACTGGACTTCTTTTCGTTGAAATTCATGTTGTATCACGACCTATTCCAATGTCGAAAAAATTTGAGACTGTTCCGAAATTCACAAATATTTCAGGACACTTTGTTGTTGCATTATAAAAAGCAAAATAAAATCTTCAAGTGATCCAGTTGTTACAAAACGTAGTAAACAACGCCTTAAGTTGCCGGCAACAATGCGAAAATATTCAACTTCGGATACATCGAACGACCTTGCCGCTGCACATTGACCGTCTTTAAGTTGTCGGCAAAAATCTGCACACATTTAACTAGCGACTGTACTCGTCGTTGTGTTGTAGAAGTCAAAAGCAAATTCACCAAAGAATCACACACACACACACACACATATATATATATATATATATATATATATATATATATATATATCCAAAAAGTGGGAGATTATATAATTATTTCACAGCCAAACAATGTCGCAGCCACGAGGAGCCATGACAGTTAATGAACGGGAAGTCCAAGATTCGAGTTTAGCCCTCATCAATTAGACATATACGAACAGGGAATTTGAAACCTACCCCCTTGCATGGGAGGCAATCACTCTGCCAACTGAGCAAACACCCCGGACACAACATTTCTAATATGATATGTCTAACTGATGAGCTCAACTGAAGGCGAAAATCGAGTCTTGGACTTCCACTTCGTTGGCTGTCATGACTCTTGTACGGTTCGACGTTGTTTGGCTGTGGAAATACTTATATATATGTATATGTATATATATATATATATATACATACGTGTGTGTGTGTGTGTATGTGTGTGTGTGTGTGTGTGTGTGTGTGTGTGTGTGTGTGTGAAGAGAGAGAGAGCGGGGAAGATTTTGCTGGCTTCAGTTAATCATGAATTGAGACAGGTTTTATTGAATTTTAACATTTAATTTCATATTTTTTTGTTTTAGTTTGCATTTTTAAACTTATTATTATTATTATTATTATTATTATTATTATTATTATTATTATTAATAGTAGTAGTAGTAGTGGTAGTAGTAGTAGTTTGAACTGATCATATATTTCATTCAGACGCTGAAACTGAAGAGGGAAGATTGTTTGTTTGAATAGCGGGTGTCTACCAAACACATGTCTAATCTCGACGTCCGGACTTGCTTTGGACGCCCATCAAATCCATTGAGACAACTTGAAAACACCAGACCTAATATTGTCTGTCAGTTTGATGGATAACATTAATTTTAAGCATTATATTTTTTATGCTGTTGCAGTTTTTTGGTTAATATTCACAGTAGGTAGGTTTATTCAACTATAAAACTCCACTGAGATTAATGATTTAAGTATATTTTCAGAATTGATATACACATACGATTATGTAATACCTACTTTTGCGCACACATAATTGTATTCTGTAATATTAATTTATTAAATGCTTTTGCGCGCTAATATTTATAGGAGTTAGTTTCTTCGTAGACATGAATATTCTAGCACTTTTAGTGAACACAGCCACTGATGATTGATGCAGACAGATCAGAAAGTTTTGGGGAATGGCATGAGGATGGTGCTGACATCGGCTTTTTCTTGTTAGAACAAGCATCCTCACTAGGCAATTAGAAATAGAACTAAAATACGTAGATGTAAAGTGTATCTAATATTTAAGGAAATGCCATGTTGCCTAAACACACACACAGTTATATATATATATATATATATATATATATATATATATATTGATAGATAATATGCAAATTTACTTTGTATCTTTTTTAACTAATTATATATATATATGTATATATATATATGTGTGTGTGTGTGTTTTTTTTTATGGGGAAACTGTTTTTATGCATTATATTTTATCCGTTATTAAACTCTTTTGTGAAGATTTCAAGTGTTTAGACGCATAATTGGCGGAGGAGTTTGGAAGAGACTGCAAAGGTCAACTCTTTTAACTTTGCAGCGAAATCTTTGCGAAATCTTTGCCTAAAAGCTGACTAAAGAGCTTCTGAATGGCCGAATACACTTTATGTAAAATTTCAAATGTTTAGACCTAAAATTGTGTGAATAGATTGATAGAGACCGCAAAGTTTAAATCTTTTGAACTTGACCCCTTGGCTGCAAATTTTCGGCAAAAAACCGATTAAAAGTCTTGCCCAAAGTCTATGTCTCTTCATGTAAAATTTAAAATGTTTAGATAACAAAATGGACTGCGTAATTTAGTAGAAACGGCAGAGATCGATTATAAAATGAATCCGATTGACTAACCCGATAACTCAGAATTACGTTAATATATAAAAACACGCGGATTCATCAAGTCTTTGCAAAGGTCTGACGGTTCTTCGCGACTATTATCCGTGGAAAATCCTATATATGTTAATTGCCAGAAATATTTTTAAAACATACTAATATATATCTATCAATAAATGAGTTTATGCGTTTAAGTGTAAACGTTGTTGCAGCTATCGACAAACAAATCAATAAGCGAATGTCCTTTTTGAATGCTCGTCTATTGGACGACTTTACGGTCTGTGTCAATTCATTGTATGCACTGATTCCCCGTTAGCCATAGAATTGAAAAGACGTGTCTTTGACACGCTTGGTGTAGCTACTATTTTGCAACACTAATTACGTATATCATATTGTTGGCCTTTTCACGCATATTGCGTTTGTCATGCGCAATTTTACACGTGATTTAATTATTGTTTCTTTTTACTTGATGCCCCCTGTGTTTTGTTTCGTTGGTGTGTGATGAAGCAGTTTAGATTCTGAATAATGCTAGTACGCAGGCTTCATGTTTTTCTGTCTTTAATTTTTGCTCAAGTCGATAGCCAAGCGTAAAAAATACAGATACATAAATTCCATGTTTAAAAAAAATAATAAAAAAAAAGCAATTACATATCCTAGCCCTTGCAATGTAATTCGGGTGGAAATATTTAATTATTTCGATTCAAAGTAATCCGTTAATTAATTCTATCAGATCTTTGAAACAGACGGATAATTGCAAATTTGAACTATATAATACTTTCCCTATATATATATATATATATATATATATATATATATATATATATATGTATATATATACATATATATACATTATATCTATATTTTTATATATATACATATACATTATATATATATAATTTATACATATACATTATATATATATAATTTATACATATACATTATATATATGTAGTATATATATATACATATATATACATTATGTATATATTTATATATATATGCATTATGTATATATTTATATATACACATATACATTATATATTTATATATACACATATACATTATATATATATTTATATATACACATATACATTATATATATATTTATATATACACATACACATTATATATATAATTATATATACACATATACATTATATATATATTTATATATACACATATACATTATATATATATTTATATATACACATATACATTATATATATATAATTATATATACACATATACATTATATATATATATTAAGTTTAATATACAAATATTGTTGGTTACATATGTGCATACATGTTTAAGCAGGGTCCTCATTCAGGGAAAACACTTTATCAGCCCGAAAAAATCGATATTGAAACGGATGTTAAAATAACGTTGGTTTTTATAAGATCATTGAGGGCGATATATATGTGTATACTTTGTTAATGTGGACACTAGGGAGTTTTTGGAGACGGGGAAGGGGAATGCGTTTTTTCTGTGTCACTGTAGGGAGGTGTTACGTATCACTTTTTGCTTGGCGGTTATTTATTGCCCTTATTGTAAAATTTCCAATAACTTAGGTTGTTTTTATGGTTGTATATATTTTATTGGTGGCGACTTTACTTTCCTTTTGACATGTGTTATTTTTATTTATTAATTTTTTATTTTTATCTCTCGTTTTTTATTCGTTCATTTCTTTTAAGGTTTTAAGTATTCAGAGTAGGAGGGAGCATTGTGCGGTTTCATGCCATATAAGATTTTGACAGTTGGGAGTTGTTAGAAATCTATGAGTATGTGAACTACGTTTTTGCTTTGAACTGAAGTACGTTTATATTCCTATCGTCGCTACTACCTATATGCAAAGTTGTTTTTATGGTTGTACTCTATTTACTACTGGCAACCTACTGGCAATGCTTCTATTTTTGTTTTTATTTATTTTTATTTAATAATTTACTTTTTATTTTTTACTTTTGATTCTCCTTTATTTTTCGTTTTTTTCCTTCCTTCATTTGTTTATAGTTTCTAGGGTTTCTTATTTATCTATTTATCTGTATATTCATGTTTAAGATATATGACGTTTTAAATTGATATATGTGCCTAATTATAGGATTTAACTACTTGTGGTGTATTGGTAGTTATATTTTCCCTTTACAGTGAAGTTTTGAATAATTATCGTGGCAAAAGTATATATATATATATATATATATATATATATATATATATATATATATATATATAAACTCATTCTCCATGGTTGTCATTTTTTATTTTTATTCTTGTAGTTTCTTTCTCAGTACAATAATATTTATATATTTGATAGGTTAGCGAGTCTCTCAACTTGTAAATAGGTGCATAAATAGCATATGCGTATTCATCTTTGTGTGGTTAGAGTATTGACTTATCTGTTAGGATTAATTATTCCTTTTGTTTCCTAATGGAACGTTGTTTTCCGATATCGACATTCCAATTGAAGGTGCGCACGACCCATAGATTATTTGTGTTAAACGTTTTCGAATGTTTAATTATTAAGTATATAAAGTGTCCTCACCTCAAAATGTGTTGCTGCCTAGTTTGGTATAAGCGGTGGACATTTGATATGGGGGGTAAGAATAGGATGATTATTACCTAAAAACTTAGATAAGTTGCTTTATTTTAGCGTCTTCTTTCCATGATTAGGTAAGTGTCATCATTAATTAGGTGGGTGTTGGTTTATAGTGAGTATAATATTAATTAGTCGTATATCCAATTTCCTTTTAACATGATTTAATTATTAATTATTGGAAGTGAGGCGTTATAAGTTTACAGTAATACTGTGAGGATCACTATTAGTTTTTTTGTAGTTTATTTAAAGCATAACCACCAAAGTACTTGAAGTTTATAGCCGATTCAAATTTTACATTTAATAATTTACCCTGGCCGTTAAAAGTACATATCTCTTATTTCCCCGCTAAACATAATAAACAGGGTGAAGTAGTTAAACTACAGGTTTTAGCCCTGCTAAAAATTCTCCATTCGGTTCAAGAAGTTTTGTTCGCCTTGATCAACCTCCAGTAATGTACAGAAAGTGAGGTGTCGGTAGCATATGCTTTATTATTCATTGATAGTGTGTGACCAAATAATCTGTTCTTAAAGGGCATTGAGATGCTATGTATGTAGAATCTTTCTATTTCCGGATTTTCTAGGGTGCATAATCTAGCCTGGTATACCGCCGAGGATGTAAGGCAATTATTGCTTATTGGGCATTTGGTAGGTGTTTAGCAGTTGCAGAGGTTTATCTTATCTGTATCATTAGAATCCATAGTTGGATTGTTTTTCCATAATATTTTATTATTGTGCTTTTTTATAACTATCTCTAGGTATTCAGTATAGCTGTAGCTTAGTTCAAGGCTATTTTTATTAAATATTTTATGTAGTGTACTGTAAGGTGGGAAGTGTTTATCCATCAGATGAACGAAATATTTCCCAAATCTCGTTTTTACCATTAGGTTAAAGGGGGGGGGAGTAAACAAAATTATTTTCCTTCGTCAATTATTACATCTAGTTCTGTTAATATTATGGCAATTGTATTTAATGTCGGCATTTTTATATTCGAAAATTTTTAGCGCGCTGTTATTAATATGTGTGTATCTATGGAATATTTCTCATTGGAGGAGTTATTGTTTATTCTAGATTCGGTTGATTTAGGTATGTGCTTAATGGTAGAGAGTGGGACGTTTGAGTGTAGGTGGATGTATCGTGGGTTTGTGTTTTCCTTAGTGCATGGTTTGAAGTTATCGGTAGCTCAATGAAAGATGGCGTTCAGAAAGTTTACTTGTTTAATGTAGCAAGTAATTTCCACTTTGAGACCCACATTTTTCATTATATATATACACCCATGAGCAAAAAAATGGGGTAAACACTAAAAGCTATATTGAACAAAACAACAATTGAAGAAGGATAAGTAAACGAGACTCATAACACAGAGCAAGAAATTTACTTTAATAAATACTTAGTATGGAATCGCATTCTCTTTTGATCAATCCTTTTAGACATACTCTCAACCAAAGTGGAACACTGTGAAGAGGAGATGTTATTCTATTTGCTTTTCACAGCTTACTACAGTTTGTCATTGTTCGAAAAAGTTCTTCCAGCCAATGCAAAAGATATTATGGATCAAATATTCTCGATCGGGTTTAAATCGGAGCTTTCACCCGACAAAAAACAATCACATCAATTGAATTATCAGAAAACCATTTTTTGTGACTTTAGCAGTATGTGCAGGGGCATTATCATGTTGAAAAATAATGTTCTGGTGGTATTCCCAGCTTTTCGATACTTGGTAACAGTCCTGTTTCTAATAATCGAATGTATTCCTTTGCATTGATTGACTTCTCCCATCTACTAAGTTCCCAAACTCCCACTGCAGTAAAAGTTCCCCATACCATTATCTCACCCATTCCCGTGTTTAACTGCCGTTTTTATGCAACTTGGTGAAAATCTTTCTCCAGTACTTCGAATGCACCGTTCAAGAGCATCACTAACAAAACAAATCTGTATTTATCTGACTAGAATACATTCATGAACCAGTCTGTATCCTTCTTGCTATAACACGATAAAAATCTCGTTCTATCATTTATGTTCTTCTTAGATAAAATGGCTTCCTTGCGCACCTTTTAGAAGTAAATCGCATTTCTTTCATTCGTCTAGATATTATATATCTAGAAAGAGAATTTCCAGCCCCTGTTTATAATTCTTCGCTACGGTCAATATAAGTTTTCTTTCGATCCTTCAAAACAGTTAATTTAAGCCTGTGGACACCCTTAATGGTGGATGCACTTCGAACCTTTCACATATTCGCTTCACTACAGAAAGAGATGTTTTCATATTTTCTTTTCTTAAAATATCAAAAATCTGCTTATAAGTCATTTTGGCCAGCCTTAATCCTGCAAATCAGTTTTTTATATCCTCGCCAAGATGCGGTCTTACCATTTTCAGGATTAATATTTCCACATATTATTATATGATATAATAATAATGATCTGGAAAATAGAAATTTTCAGTTAAAATTAATGAAAATTCATGGAAAAATATTGAAAAGTCGATCTTCCTTCTTTAACTCGCGGCCCATTTTTGGCACACGAGTATATATATATATATATATATATATATATATATATATATATATATATGTGTGTGTGTGTGTGTGTGTGTGCATTATATATATATGTGTAAGATGTGTGTACATATACAATATTATATATAATATATAGTAGATATACATTATATATAATTTATATATATATATAAATATATATATATATATATATATATATATATATATATATATATATATATATATATACTACCAAAAGTACCCGTCGTTGACTGGGTTATAAAACAGCCTACAAAAACTAGACTCTGATTTATGAAAGTATGATAGATTATGAAAAGGAAGGGTTGTAAAGAGATAGCTTCGAATTTGGGGGTATCAGCACCAAAGCAAAATATAATGGAAGTAAAAACAAAATAGATAAACCCTATAATTTATTGCACCATACCTGTTCACACTTAAGCACTTATCCCAATATTCTGTGGATCTATATTAAAAAAAAACCTTGTTAAACTTTATGATATATTTTCATTCTATGCAGGTCAGGCGCGAACGAACACCCCATAATTTTATTATACAATATTTCTTCAAACTGAAACATAATTATCAAAGTATACTTACGCAGATAGATATGAAAAGTCTTTATTAAAGTTTGTGCCTATTTCGATTCTATAGAGGTCAGGCGCGAACGCAGACCCCACAATGTTAATGAACCACCGTTCTGCCAGATCAAACATACCCATTCCTGTGTCTCGATACATCTTCTATCATTATATGTAATCAGTTTTTTAAAATAGTCAACCATATAGGAGCCTATTCGTGACCAGACACACACACACACGCACACAGACATTCAGCTTTATATTATATATATATATATATATATATATATAATGTACATCCATTTAAAGCGAATAAGCTAATCTACTGAACAATTTTTTTCACCACTTATCATCCGTGTGACAACGCAAATTGACTTCCACGATAAACAATCTAATGCCGACCACCATTATTTTAATTCTGATCAAACTCCATTACATGAGTATTATTCTATGACTGCCTACATTTTTAGCTCTATGATTAAAGCTTTACAATTAAAGCTCTATAGTTATAACATTACTGAATTGCATTACTTCATAAAACAAGATGACTTCTACTTTCGCATAACTATTTTTATGTTTTCAGTTGCAAATGTAATCAAAGTGAGCTTTTTGCATATTTAGTGAGTTTTGTGTCGGTGTATTGTTATATATTTTTTAATTAACAACTTTATTTTTCGAGGAGTCCGTATGTGAAAGATCCACATATGTCAGGTATAAATCTATGAAGAGAACTGTTCGTAAAAATGCCCCGTCTTTTTTATTGAAAAGATGATCAGTAAAGAGACTAAATCTTTGGTCAGTGGAATGTTGCTTCATAGAGCTATTTATATATGCGCTGATTTTTTATTTGCAATACTGTAGCGTTTACTTAGTAAATCTACAATGTCTATGACAAAAATATTTTACGATATCATTTCTTCTCAATACGCGCCCATCTATCTTTCTCTGTTTAATGTAAACCCCACTTTCACATGTTTATTAATGTCTCCATTTTCTTCATTTTCTTGTTTGCTATCACTTAACTTCTGCTTCTTCGTTTACCTTTAATATAAGTCAGACTTTTTGAAAAAAACTCTTCAAAGTAACACTTTTCATATAAACATATGCAGGGTTAGTAATAACCGATGGCATAATTTTTAAATAGATAAACAATATATATGCGTGTTTTAATTTTTGTAATCTCTTATTTGTATATGTTAGTGCTGTAGTTAATTTCTTACTCTTCGTGGTTTTTAATTTGTTAATATTTCTTACACGTGTTTTGTGCATTGTATTTTGTTCACTGTAATGAGATGGATTAATATCCCCATACTACCAACTGAGTTTGCTGCGTGGTTATCCACTTATCCGATTTAGATAATGAGCTTTCTTTTGGATACTACTGCGTTTGCATTTAGTTGTTTTATGTTTGACATTTGTTTTTATTCATATGCGACAGTAGACAACTTATTTTACCTGTGATCATGTATCAGGAATAATGTTTATTTATATATGTGGAAACAGACAGGCATCAAGTGCGTTTTAAATGTTTACGATAAAGAATGTTCATCGGTTTTAATAGCTAAAACACACCAACTAATCGTTCCCAACATATGTTACACACACACACACACACACACACACACACACACACACACACACATATATTTATATATATGCGCGCGCGTGTGTGTGTGCGGGTGTGTGTCAATTTAATTTTTGTTGATTTTTAGCGATAATGAAGTATTCGATATTAGCATCTCCTACCTAAGAGACCAAGATATTAATTTTTCAGTAGGATATATCACCCATAGTATTAGACATGAACATATATATATATATATATATATATATATATATATATATATATATATATATATATATATATATTTATATATGGGTAACTTGATTTTTCGTTAATAAGGATTTGTGAAATAAGCATATCTTCATTTCCGTTATATTTTCAGATAGATAATATCTGTTTAAAGATTAAGTGTGCATTTTATTCAAATGAGTTGAGATTTCATGAAAAATACGAAAAAAAACCCAAATTACCTTATATTTTTGCTATCCACTGTATATATAATTTATTTAATTTTTCTTTGTTTTAAGCAGTACTGTACGTACACGTGTTTCGCTTCGCTAGACCTCATAAGCGTAGTTTTATTGTATTAAGGCTCGAACATGGACGCTCGAGCCCTATAACCGCCAAACTACGCTGAAGTGATGTCAAACAGCGACACTTGTGTATGCCGAGTACTGTTTTGTGTGTATATATATATATATATATATATATATATTGGGAGGAGCATATTAGGAAGTGATATACAAACTGACATTAGCGTATTAAGCGACGCTCTTTGTGCAAAGAAATCGAGCGGAGGCATTTGGATGATGTCAAAACATCGTTAATTCATTATCCTTATAGCAGCAGTCGTATAGCGTAATGGTGATAAGCCTTAACTGTCATTTGGGCAATCAGCTTTCGAACCTGGCTTGAGGCAGTTGCCTGTCTAGTCGCACTGATTCACTCTATGTGGGTGACTATATATATATATATATATATATATATATATATATATATATATACATATATATAATAAATTCCACAGCCAAACAACGTCGCAGCCCACAAGAGTCATGACAGTCAAAGAACCGGAAGTCCAAGACTCGAGTTTCGCCCTCATTTGGGCTCATCAGTTAGACAAATATATTGTCTTACTGATGAGCCCAAATGAGGGCGAAACTCGAGTCTTGGACTTCCGGTTCTTTGACTGTCATGACTCTTGTGGGCTGCGACGTTGTTTGGCTGTGGAATTTATTATATACAATCTCTCACATTCTGAAAATCATATATATATATATATATATATATATATAAAGTATGACACGGAAATTACATAATTGTCGTAAACAGAGCTCAATGTGGTAGCTCTCTCTCTCTATATACATATATATATATATATATATATATATATATATATATAGAGAGAGAGAGAGAGAGAGAGAGCGAGAGGGAGAAACAGAGAAAGATAAAGCATACTCCCAAAATTATTCTCTTATGCCATATGTACGGATATACATATTTTAGTATAGCTTTATATTTTTACAAACATTTTAGCAACATATGTTTATACGACATATTTCCTGGTATATGATACGATGGTACTACTATGAATAAGGTATAACACGACTATATATATATATATATATATATATATATATATATATATATATATATGTACGTATATATATATGTGTGTGTGTGTGTGTGTGTGTGTGTGTGCGTAAATGTGGGTTTGCATTTGTATGGATTTGAAAACGTTTTACCTCATTCATAAAAGAAACTCATCTTTTTAGAACACAACATTTGTTTTTGTGTAAGACGAATCAAATAAAAATCTAATTGATTTTAATAAAAGAATGTATTCATATTTTCTGCAGATTATAATGCTATTGATGTTTGATCAGTCCAATTGCAATTCGATTTGCCATAAATCATGCCATTCCAAGCTTGCTGCCTGTAAGATCTATGTAAATTTATGCAAATTGCAGAGGTTGTTCATAATTGCTGGGTCGCATAAGATATCGATATTCTAAACTACCATTTTATATTTCTTCAAAATGATTTGATTTAACTGTTGTTTTTTTTTTCACGAAAAAGTGCAATTATATTAAGGAATTTTCAATCCTTTAGTTCTATTTTGTGGGTCATTATTGATCGATGAAGTTCTATAATGTAACCTGAAAATGTGACTTAAAATATCCAATATGTGTCGCTTACCTGTTGCGATACTGATGATATTAGTAAATTCTATCATGTTTAGCTTTCTAATAACTGTAAAGACGTCAAATAATTAATAATTGTGGATATATTCTCTGTAAGACAATAACTTCATTTTAACTAATAGGTCAAACTTTATTAAGGCTTAAAGCAATTCGAAAGTAATCGTGAACGAGAACGTTCCGTTGTAGTTTCTGGAATTAGATACATCAGGTTTTGGAATTAGATACATCAGGTTTTGGAATGAGATACATCAGGTTTTGGAATGAGATACATCAGGTTTTGGAATTAGATACATCAGGTTTTGGATTTAGATACATCAGGTTTTGGCCTTTTGGTCAAGATCAAAGTGTAGCATCTGTTCTTCAGATGCGGCACTTCATTTTCTTGTTCTCTTTCGGTGTAGGAGAAATCCTTCACGACTGAGACAATTTTTATTTTTGTACCTTTTCTCGACATCAAAAAAACGACCCTGGTGGCTAACTCTGTCCCGTGGGGAGGCATTGTAAATAGGTACATCAGGTTTTGGAATTAGATACATCAGGTTTTGGAATTAGATACATCAGGTTTTGGAATTAGATACATCAGGTTTTGAATTAGATACATCAGGTTTTGGAATTAGATGCATCAGGTTTTGGAATTAGATACATTAGGTTTTGGAATTAGATACATTAGGTTTTGGAATTAGATACATTAGGTTTTGGAATTAGATACATTAGGTTTGGGAATTAGATACATTAGGTTTGGGAATTAGATACATTAGGTTTTGGAATTAGATACATTAGGTTTTGGAATTAGATACATTAGGTTTTGGAATTAGATACATCAGGTTTTGGAATTAGATACATTAGCTTTTGGAATAAGATACATTAGGTTTTGGAATTAGATACATTAGGTTTTGGAATTAGATACATTAGGTTTTGGAATTAGATACATTAGGTTTTGAAATTAGATACATTAGGTTTGGGAATTAGATACATTAGGTTTTGGAATTAGATACATCAGGTTTTGGAATTAGATGCATCAGGTTTTGGAATTAGATACATTAGGTTTTGGAATTAGATACATCAGGTTTTGGAATTAGATGCATCAGGTTTTGAAATTAGATACATCAGGTTTTGGAATTAGATACATTAGGTTTTGGAATTAGATACATCAGGTTTTGGAATTAGATACATTAGGTTTTGGAATTAGATACATTAGGTTTTGGAATTAGATACATCAGGTTTTGGAATTAGATACATTAGGTTTTGAAATTAGATACATTAGGTTTGGGAATTAGATACACTAGGTTTTGGAATTAGATACATCAGGTTTTGGAATTAGATACATTAGGTTTTGGAATTAGATACATCAGGTTTTGGAATTAGATACATCAGGTTTTGGAATTAGATACATTAGGTTTGGGAATTAGATGCATCAGGTTTTGGAATTAGATACATCAGGTTTTGGAATTAGATACATCAGGTTTTGGAATTAGATACATTAGGTTTTGGAATTAGATACATTAGGTTTTGGAATTAGATACATCAGGTTTTGGAATTAGATACATCAGGTTTTGAAATTAGATACATCAGGTTTTGAAATTAGATTCATTAGGTTTTGGAATTAGATATATCAGGTTTTGGAATTAGATACATCAGGTTTTGGAATTAGATACATCAGGTTTTGGAATTAGATACATTAGGTTTTGGAATTAGATACATTAGGTTTTGGAATTAGATACATCAGGTTTTGGAATTAGATACATCAGGTTTTGGAATTAGATACATCAGGTTTTGGAATTAGATACATCAGGTTTTGGAATTAGATACATTAGGTTTTAGAATTAGATACATTAGGCTTTGGAATTAGATACATTAGGTTTTGGAATTAGATGCATCAGGTTTTGGAATTAGATACATCACGTTCTGTGCAAAAATATGAGATAAAAACTATTGCAAACACTGTTTTCGTGTATAATCTTCTGTTATCACAATGATAGATTTCTGTATATATGTCACGTTAAAATTAAAAAAAACTGCTAAACAAGACCCACAAAGTTAGTTTTATTTATCGGCGTATATCTAAATTTAAAATATATTATTAATTATTTAATGATGAACTGGGTCAAGTTTCACCAGGTAGTGTCGATTTTCGGTAGATTTCAGTATTAGCAAATGTCAACATCAATCTTAAGGAATTTATTAAATAAAAAGGGTTTGTCTGTATATTCCCATATATTGAGGTATGGCTGGATTGGGGTGGAAGGAAGTTGGATGGAGGGGGGACGCAGGGAGGGAACGAAAAATAGAATAATATGGATAGAAAGACAAAGATGTTTTAACTAGAAATATAAAACACTTTTTCCCCAGGCAACACACCATAATCTTACGAGTAACATGTAAATGGACGATTGGTGTAGTGACTGTATGCAAGAATTAATTTGGGAAAGATGTGCATTCGATTTGTATTATTTAGAGTTGTACGATTACTATTCTAGCTTAGTTTATTGGGTTTAGAAATCATTTTATGTAATAACTAACTCCATGTAACTGGCGTTGCTAGGTTAAGCCATATACACATTAATACACGCCGAATATCTTTACTTCTTACGATTTTTTTTTAAAATTGACCACATGCTGAATTTATCGAAGCATAGAACACATCCATGCTCGTCTATAAAAATAAAACAAGAATGGCTCTCACAGTTTAAGTAAATAAGCATATTACCATTTTTAAAGAGAACCCAGTGTCGACCAATTATAATTGAAAAAAAAATGAATTAAATTTAAAATTAAAGTTAAATGAACTAATGTACATAATATTTCTAAATAGAACAATCAAAAGAATTCTATTACAATAAAAATAACAACACATAGCCAATTATTAAACTAAGTTTTTTTTAATGTAATATGCAAATGAAGTTTCTTCTTCAATGTAGATTTACTTTTACACAAATGTATTTATAGAAACCATGATTAAATGAAAGTGTATGAACATTTGTTTTCGGTATAAAATTTAATTTTTGAAACAGTATATATTTTGTATATATGGATCAAATTGTGGACAAAGAACAGGCAGGAATCGTTATTATAATTGATGGATTTCAATTTATCAATACCACTCGAGGGCAAGTATTGATGAGTTTGTCAGGTGAATAAAAAATAACGTATGGATTGATGACAATGGTTGAGATTGGTCAAAATTGGGTTATATAAATAGACGAGGCAACAAGATTGGGATAAAATTGAAATTGAAAACGATAATGATTTGGTAAAATTAGGAGCAGTCCAGTGGTATTGTGTTCTAAACACAAATAATTCTTAGCAGTGAACTTTGTGGCAGTTCTGTTTATTTTTAGATATATAACGGGAGAAAGAAAAGTGATCTACTAGTGTTATAAAAAACGACAGAGTAAGGGACGACTAAAATGTTTATTCTGTTTATAAACCGATGTAACAATCGTCACTATCGAGCGTCATTTTGTTAAAGTTAGAAATTTCTATATAAACATTGGGTATTCATACAGAATTTTTAACTATACCCTTTATTTATTGTCCCGTTTTGTCCGTCAGATTTTATCATAAATAAATATGAAGTAAAGCCTTCTTTTTGGTCCCCGACATAAGGACGGCGGACCTGTAAATTCACCGTTGTCCGTTCGCCTGTTCGTCTGGGCGCACTTTTCCCAATAACTACGCCTTGGATTTTTTTTTAAATTTTGCACAATCATTAAACATGATATGAGTAAAAATGTAGCGAAACGGATTTTCCGGGAAAACTCCAGTTGCTCCCGTAGTGGTGCATTTGTATTTAAAATGGCTAAAATTGAAACTTCTGTGCTTATTAAAAAAATTGATACCTTGGAGTTTTATACAACTTTCTGAAAAATTGTAATTAACTAATTTCTATATAAATTTCTTTTATCTATACTTCGCGATAACTCTTCAGTGTGCCACAGAGGCTCTTTTAGGGCTAATAAAACACTCCATTTTGGGGACTATTTTAAACTATTTGTTCAAAATTTTCTGTGTATGTCTATATAGCAGTTTTGCATGGTGCTAAACTTAAATTTAAATATATTAAACCTTGTGTACTTTTAGGGCTAAATCTGGTAGCGACAAATGATGGACTTAGTCATTTCTTCTTTTTTTTTTTTTTTGAATGGTGCAGAACTTAAATTTACATATGTTAAGGCATAAAACTGCACCGTTTGCTCATTATCACCTGCATTTGACGTCCCCTGGGGTCTTTTGGCGCTAAATGGGGAGGGGATGCTGAAATTTTTATGCCTCGTTCACTGTGCACTCACGGAGGGCAATGCATACTTTACTTATTCTGGGTTAAAATTGATTTACTGCGATTGAAAATATAATCCTTGATATTTTTCACGCAGAAAGTAATGTACTTCACACACTTATCCGTTGAATGACTTATTATATCACCCAAAACGCTGTAGAAAAAAGAACAACAAACATGAGTAAATTGGTTTAAATAATCAAAATTATCAATCCTCATACATATAATTCCGAAATACAATATTCCTTTAATGTTTTGGAAATTTTAAGATGCGGATTAAATATGTTTATTATTTAGATTTTTCTTATTAATATATATGGTTACCCCTGCACTCTCCCTCTGTGCCTAAATTTAAACGCAGATCCATGAGCAAATGACTATGTGAACACTGTTCCGCTGGTTTTCTTCCCGGTTAATAAACATGGTAACCTTAAAATTCAATGTAAACAAGTTGTCTCCATAAATTATCAATGTCTTCTTAATTTACACCATTAACAGTTACTACACTACGATCTTGCATTCATTTTTCTTCGGGTCTTGATAAGAGGTGACTCACACAAAAAAAAACTACTGTTCTCATTTTGGATATTATGGATGCAACGTTTCGGTCAGCGAAACATATGATCTTCAGATGCATCTTGTAAAAATCTTGCATCTGTACGGAACACTTTATTAAATCTACATGCGTAGCTTGTTCTTGCTTCGTCAGCCATAATCGAATGGCCGTCTTAAGAAATTCTTAATTATATTCATTATTATCACCAAAACTAAGGATTGAACCTTCACTCTTTAAAGGCTGCAATAAAGATCAGAATAATACTTAGTAATTATATTCGTTGCTAGATTTTTCCTTCAGAAAATTCTAATATGAGTTTTCGTAGTCTAAATCGATGTTTGTTTTAGATGTGTACTTATTATTATATATTACTATTTTTTTTACATTACATTGCTTTAAAAGGTCAGCAGTTAACCTGCATAATGTTGATGATACAGCATATACTATTTGTTTAATAATGTTGTTTATAATCTCTTTCGCTTATAAAGCACAACCTTATGTCATTTCTTTTGTAATGTCAACACTCGTTTAAAATAAATCCTTCAAGAGCGCAACACAATGCCGATTTAAAAGAGAAAAATTGAAAACTAAGTAAAAATAAAAAAAAAAAATAGAGAGGACATGGAAATTTGAAATTTGCCCAAAAATTTTGCAATTTGAAATCAGAATCCGCACCCCGAAACCTACAAGCTAAAATCCAAACAAAAACCGTCTTTTACTGTTAAATCCTTTCCTCGTTAAATACCGACTTCCCGCCCACTTGCGACGACACTCGAAAACAAACAGCTGAATAATCAATTTTCATTTTGCATTTTAAAAGATGTATTTCTTATTTTCACAAGATTTCAATGGCAAACGATTTTGAAAGAAGAAAAATCGAAGTTTAAGGAACTATTGATTTTTTAATTGATACTTCTGTGTTTTTTAATATTTTTCAGAAATAATTCATGTATTTCTTTGTGGCAACTATACAAAGGATCCGCCATTTTGTGAGAAGAAAATCGAAAATATGATTTATTTGATAAAAACGGCATCAATGCGTTCTCATATTTAATATATAAACTAGGAAAATACCTGTTTCTTGAAGGAAATGCTATATTGAGACGAATGCTTATTAAATTAATTTGTTTGTTAGTAAATAATTAAAATATCTTTCTATACGTTATGACTACAGTCACAAACACGTATCGGATTAATAAACGAAGTAAAGCAGAGTTGTGCTTGGTCAGTACAAAAATATTGATCACTTAGGAATACCAGGCGCTGAATACGATCTCGCTTATTTGTTGTCTAGTCGTCCTGGACTCCACCTCGCTATTGAATCAAACAATTCTCATTCAGCAAAGTAGTGGTTTCGAATTTCGTAATTCCTGTAACACAATTCAGTCAGTCAGCTCTCCAGAATGACTATGTGGCCATTATCGTCCTGACGGCCGAACATCTATATAATCCTTATTTGAAGAAATTGTCAAATACTGCAAATCTAGTATTTGAAATTTTCGAAAGATTGACAATGTACCTTGTTTTATATACCAGGAAAAAAAACTCCTATTTTTTTTCCAACGATTTGAGCTTGTCAGGGTGTTCCGAACTCGCCGCAAGTCAATGACGGAAGCTGTCAATCAGTTCCCGGCCTAATGATTAAGAAGTAAATGTGTAATACACAAAGATATTAAATGTGCATGATATGAAATGGGAAAATACTATATTCAATAAAAAACTCTCGACACCTCTAGGATACATGTGAAGGTGTCCAACTACGTCTTACTCATGAGAAAAAATGTTTAAATATCCACAGCTGAAATGGAAAAAGGAGAGGATAACGCTAGCTTTATTAAACTGCTCTAATTCTTATCTACGTCTGTATTTCAAGATTGGGGTTATGTCATAATTTCTCTCTTTTGAAGCTAGTTGTTTTGGTTCATATGGAAACCTACATCAACACGTTGGAAAATGGCGCCTTGTTGTGAAGAGAGAAGAAGAACGGCCTACTGATTCCAATATTACTACAGCGCAAAGTGTATATATGGAAATTGTCCGTGGTAGCTACACAAAATTCACTCAAAAAAAAAAAGAAATCATGAATTAAAAATTCACATAGGTTAGGTAAAAAAGTATTCTGAAAAAAGTAACTTTCTGTTTTCTATGAATAGGTAAAACAGTTTAAGGCCACTCAGGGATAAGGGTTATTGCGTGTACAGTAATCAATGAGATAGTATTGTAGTAATCATTAGTATTGGGGGTTTTAATAGAGTGTCTTACTTAAGGGGGTGGTTTTAAAGGAGTTTGTTTATGTTGGACTTGAAGACGTCCAAGTTGTAGACAGGTGGGAAACAGGCGAGCGGCAGAGAGTTCCACTGGCGTGCAGTTATAAGAAAGAAGCTTTGCTCATAGAATCTACGTTTGGATTTAGGCACATATATAGGTGGGGAAAATTATTGACAGTAGTTTCAGCCAGACGGGTGTTTTTCGTGAAAGATTGGCGAGGTGGGACGAGCACCTGCCATGGAAATAACGATAAAACAAAGACAGGCTCGCAACGTCTCTTCTGTGAGAGAGAAGTTGCAGGGAAGAGAAAAGGGCATTCCCACTAAACCACGAAGTCTATTTTGTACTCTGTCAAGGCAGGGTAGGCTGTTTTTAGCAGCTTCTGCCCAGATGTGGCAGCAGTACTCCATCCTTGGACGTACTTGGCTTTTATATAGATAGAGAATTGCATTAGTAGTGAGATATCTTCTGGAGCGGTGGAAGGATCCCACCATTTTCCCAGCGTCCTCGGCAACAGATTTGATGTACGTGTTCCATTTCAGATCAGGAGTAAAGGTCAAACACAGAAGCTTGTCAAAACATGGAGCCTCCCCAAGACGAGAGCCATCCGTTTCAATTGATACCAGATGGGGATCAGAGCGTTGATGATGTAAAGATAGAAGCTTGGTTTTGGATGCATTAAAGGTGACCAGCCACCTCTTCCCCCATTGTACCACGCGCTCAAGATCGGAGGAGAGAGAATTAGAGAGAACTTTGTCATTTACGGACTTTGATGTGTTGCCATAGATGGTCGTGTCATCAGCATAGATGTCAACGAATGATTTAAGTATGTGTTTTGGGAGATAATTGATGTAGATCAGGAAGAGAGTTGGGCCCAGGATGGACCCCTGGGGGACTCTAGCATAAATACTGTGAGCCTCTGATTTCTGCCCATCAACCACTACTCTTATAAACCTGTCAGAGAGAAATGATTTAATGATTGAGAATACATTTCCAGTAATACCGTAGCCTGAAAACTTGCGAAGTAGGACCTTATGCCATATATTATCGAAGGCCTTCGATATGTCAAGAGCAATTGCCCTAGAAAGGAAGCCTTTGTCAAGAGATTCACTAATCCTATGTGGTATAACCGTTAGCACCTGCTGTAGATCTTGCAGAGCGGAAACCATATTGTGGTTCACTAAGAAGGTTGTTTCTGTTGAGGTAGTTGACTACTTCTTTATTTAATATGGATTCCAAAACTTACTCATGACACACAGGAGACTTGTTGGTCTGTACTGAGAGGGAGATGACTTTTCACCTGAATTCTTAAATACAGGGCATACTGATGAGGTTTTCCAGAGTGTTGGAAAGCACTTCTCCTTAAGGAAACGCGTAAACAGTTTTGTAAGTATGGGGGCAACTTTTGGTTGCAGCTTTTTCAGCACTATAACTGGAATGCCATCAGGGCCAGTTGCTTTACTGGAATCAAGGCTCTTGATTAGCTTGGCGACCTTATGTACAGATATTTGTATGTTGCATAGCGTGTTGTCTGTTATAGGAGGACATACAGGGAGTTGATGGTCATTTTCACATAGAGTAGAATTAGCTGTTATTCGCAAATAGTTTGTCCTTGTCTTATGCTGACGAGATGATCTCACGTCCATTGATGATAGTTGGGATACAACGAACACTTCTGTTCAAGATCCTGTTTGTTATTTGCCAGAACTGGTGGGAACCAAGCCTCTGCTCAGCTAGTTTGGATGTAATAGACTGAGCATATATCTCTCTTGCATGTTTTATTACTCTTTTACAGTGGTTGCTGGCAGTCCTGAAAGCAGCTTTAGTCTCAGTACATCTGTTACGTTGGTAGCTATGGAAAAAGTGATTTCTGTGCGCGATGGCAGCAGCACATTCAGGGGAGAACCATGGTTGGTTGTTAGGTTTTTGCTGGAATTTTTTGGATGGTATGAATCGGTCTATGCCTACAATGAACCATTCGGTCAGGTCTCATGCTATAGAGGACACATCCTTTTTAAACATGGAATGCAGAGGTAGGTCAGATATGAATGCACGGAAGCTATCCCAGTCAGCCATAGAGTATTGACATACAGTACGGTGGAGTGGTACGTCTGAAGACTTATTACATTTCATTTTTATCTTAACTGCTCCAGCAGAGTGGTCAGAGGATCCCAGAGGAGATAGAACGGAACATGAACACAGCTCAGGCGAAGATGTGAGGAAAGGTCTAGAAGGCTTGCATATTGACCGGGTGTATCTGGCACACGGGTGGGTTCGTGAACAATCTGAGTGAGGTCATAGGCAATGGCAAAATCATGACAAAACCTCCCCTCGTCATCTGTTTTATTTGAGTGGCTCAGCCATTCCACATTATGGACATTGAAGTCAACGCAAATGTGAATGTTAGCCGAAGGATGAGCAGACAGGATGTGTTCAATTTTCTCTGACATGCTCTTAAATATAGTAACCCCACTGTTGTGGGGGCGATAGAGGGCAAATATAAATACAGTGGTGTAAGCTAGTGCAACCCGGAAGCACATAAAAGGTAAATTAGGGTCTTCTCTGGAGATATCCCTACCACAGGCAAAGCCATCTTTGATGTAGGCACATATTCTATGCCCATGACGATCTTGGGGGTCAGATTTAAATGTTAAGTTAGAGTATCCTTTAATTATGAATTCGTCTAGAGAAGTGGTTGGCCCTATGCCAGTTTCACTTAGAAAGAATATGTCCGGTTTCGTCTCCTGTAATTGTGTTTCAACCTCTGGAAGGTTGGAACGTAGATCCCTGATGTTGAAGGAGACGACCTGGTAGTAGGGGTCTACGTTGGTGGATGGGGTTCTAGGTTTCTATTTTGGAGATTTGTCATGATTGAGGTTTTGGGGTTTGTGGAGCAGGTCGGTAGACTTGGTTGGAGCAGGACAAAGAGGGAAAATAAGAGAAAAAAAGACAAGAAAATTTTTTTGTAGCACATGATAAGGTAAAGCCGTAACAATTACTCACTAGTATGGCATCGAGAGGCCCTACCAGAAACTATTGTATGGTCCAGAATCCATTCACCAAATCGCAATACAGCAGCCCCGGTACTTTGCACCTGCTGATATGACAACCTCCTTAGTGGTTAATCATAGGTTTGGGTCCCTGACTATCAGGCGGCTAACGTCAGCCCAGATGAAACGTTTACCTCCAGCACCCTTACTAGTGGCGTGGCCACAAGGATAGACATAGAAACAGAAATTTTCCGACATCTCAGGCTACTCTTTACAAAGTACTACCGACCTAGAAAGCAGCATTTTTTAACCCTTTGCCAGAAAAATCACTCATTGGAAATGAGGACTAAAGGATAAAAAAGAGAAGCGAGAGTTACTGGAGCTGCCGATAATACATCCACATGCATTATCTACTCTGAATTGAAAAAAAATAAATAAATAAACTAAAGTAAAAGGTGAGGACCACTTATTAATATCTACTTAGTATAAGTCCGTTGTCCAATTCACGGTTTAGGATAGTACTTCAAGATAGTCTCCCCTCCCATGCATGGATACTTTTTGTCTTTATCCAGGTCGAGCTGTGATGTTAGACCGTTCCAGCTCCACCCCATAATAAATATGCTATAATGCAACTTTTATCAAATTGTAAAATCTGGTTATTTTTAACTCGTTTAAAAAGCTGGTTAAGAAGTAATACCTTTAGGGTTATGTATTACTTTTAGCTAGAATAATGCATACTTAAGAAAAAAAAGAAAAGAAAATACAAAAAAGCTGCGTGTTTTGGAGTTCAGATAATATGCAAATATAATTTGGGAAATGTTCAATTTCATGGGAGACTTTTTTTTCGTTTTAAATATAAGAAAACGTATTGATTAATAATAGTATTTTTGACAAAAAAAGATTTAGGAGAAAGATAAGAAAACAAGACAAATATTCAGGATTAAAGTCAAACCTCTAATAAGGAAAAAGAAAAAAGAAAAAAAACTAGACATGTTAGTGTTCTTAGATTAGTAGGCTGCAAAACTTACGAACAGAAAAAGTTTCTTAGCTTTTGGGACCGTAGCGTTCGAGCTATGAAGCATAGCTTAAAGAGGACGAATGCCAGCCAGTCAGTCAGTCTGCTTTTATGCCGATATTTAAAGGGTATGTTGGGTGGTCGGGAGGGGTCTTGGTAAGTTTTTTTTTGTTTATATTTATTTATTTTAAATTCAACATTGAATTATCTATCTAATGACAGAATGTCCGACCACCCCATAATAAATATGCTTTAATAGAACTTTTATGAAATTGAAAAAGTCTGGTTATTTTTAACTCGTTTAAAAAGCTGGTTAAGAAGTAATACCTTTAGGGTTATTTATTAACTTTAGCTTGAAGTAATGCATACTTTAGAAGAAAAAAATACAAAAAAGCCGCGTGTTTTTGAGTTCAGATAATATGAAAATATAATTTGGGAAATTTCAATTTCATGGGAGACTTTTTTTCTTTTTTTTTTCGTTTTAAATATAAGAAGACGTATTGGTTAATAATAGTATTTTTCACACAAAAAAAAAAAAGATTTAGGAGAAATATAAGAAAACAAGACAAATATTGTTCCCATCCTGGATATGTTTCACCTAATGTAACCTCAAGTTTCTCCACGTATGTCATGCCGAACTGTAAAATCTGTACAGAATTTCGAACGAAGATGTTTCCTTAATCTGTGGCTGTATCTGATTCTCGATCGATTAACTTTGACCGGATAGAATTCTGAAGCTCAAATGAGTGCATTATACAGAAAAAGACACATAATTTCGACAGCACATATTTATTGTTCTAAAGATTATTTCTTTGTTAAAATATGTTGGCATATGATGTAAACGTGATATAAATCGTATTAAAAACATAGATGTAAAGACTATGACCTGATCTTGCTAAGTTGAACTCAACTAATTGTTTTAATAGCACATTTAGATTCAGGTTCAATAATTTAGGTTCAAAGTAGAAATACTGTATATGTTAGAATCAACATAAATATACGAGGTCTGATAGAACAGAATGGTGGGCATCATTTTGCATTCATAATAAGAAAAATATTCGACTTAGGATTAGGGTTGGACTTCAAGTAAGGTTAATATTTATATAAAGAAAAAAATGTTCGACTTGCTATCACTATTGCCGTTAATACAACGTTACCTGCTCCATTAATTTGTTACAAGTGTATCTCGACAAGGTTAATTTTTGTGCATTGCTATGATTAATCATCACTCAAGAAAAAAAAACTATTTTTTCAATGTTTCAAAACTTTAAACAACAACAACAACAACAACAACAACAGATTTTGTTTTTAATACAACAATAAAAAAATGTTCATGTTTCCCTCCGTGGGCCTAGCGAGCAATGGAATCTTCATGAATAGAGTTTTTCCCCAAAGTTTTTTGATAGGAGAACCCATTAACAAGAGTCTGCTGCCGCGCAGACTACAACGTTATCATCTGACAATCCATCAATACGGTTTACGTCAATCATGAGTTGTCCTTTCTCGTTAATAATTGTTATTCTTTAATACAAATAGAATATATTATCAGGAACGCTATAGAAGGTTAGTACACAAATTAAAGATTGATTGCGCAATTAATGCTGAATACACATGAGAAAATTTCAAACATACACACATTAAATATATATATATATATATGTCTCTGTACGTGTGTGCATATATATATGTGTGTGTTTGTCTGTATATATAAATATATATATATATAAATATATATATATATATATATATATATATATATACATACACATATATCTACATGTGTATACATACATATATATATATACATATATATACACATACATATATCTATAATATAAAGCTGCACGTGTATGTGTGTGTGTGTGTGTGTGTGTGTGTGATCACGAATAGGCTCCTATATTGTTGACTATTTTTAAAAAAACTGATTACATATAATGATATAAGATGTATGGGTATGTTTGATCTGCCAGGACGGTGGTTCTTAAAAATTGTGGGGTCTACGTTCGCGCCTGGCCTCCATCGAATGGACATATGTCACAAATTTTAACAAGGTTGTTTACTATATATCCACAGAATATTGTGATAAATGTTTCAGTGTGAACAGGTATGGTATAATAAATTATGGGGTTTATCTATTTTATTTTTACTTTCATTATATTTTTCTTTGGTTGTGATACCCCCGAATTCGAAGCAATCTCTTTACAACCCTTCCTTTTCATAACCTATCATACTTTAATAAATCAGAGTCCATTTTTTGTAGGCTGTTTTATAACCCAGTCAACGACGGGTACTTTTGCTAGTATATATATATATATATATATATATATATATATATATATATATATATATATAATTATTGCCACAGACAAAGAACGCCGCAGCTACAAGAGCAATTTAGTCAACAAAGCGGAAGTGGCATTAGTAGCTGCAGCGTTGTTTGGCTGTGGAACTAATTATATAATTTCTTAGATTCTAATAATTATATATATATATATATATATATATATATATATATATATGGTATTTATACAGATGAACACAGCATCTCTTCAGAAAAAATGTTATAAAGATAATGAACAAGACATCCGCATGAATATTATATTCATTATACCTTTGGAAATATACATAAAACTGCGCATTTATCCCTAAAAATTAAGCATAGGTTTAAGTCATCTTTGCTATATAGAAAAATGCATATGAATTCATATCTTGAATAAATAAATATAGATTAAACTAATTCACTTTAAAAATAAATATAACTGTGTCGAATCTCTAAGGTAGATTTACGGTATCTATTTATACTCTATAAGCAGTTCAGCCCAGCTTTGCTCGGGTCCTATGCAATATTCATAACTTTATGTGCGTATGTATGTATTTATATGTATTAAAAAGTTTGAGTCATGTTCAAGTAACCTACATCTAAAATTTAAAGTCTGTAGACAGGAAATAAGCGGAGGAGTTTGGTAAAGATTTCAAAGGTCAACTCTTTAAACTCTGACCTCTTGACAACCAAAATTTCGCCTAAAAACTTATAACAAAAGCTTGCTGCTTGTCTGAATACACTTTGTGTTAAATTTTTAAATGTTTAGACCCAAAATTTGCTAAATAGTTTGCTAGAGACCGCAAAGGTCAAATCCATTGAATTTTAATCTCTTGATAGCCGAAATTTCAGCCAAAACCGATTTAAATTCTTACTCTATTTCTGAATACACTTTATGAAAACTTTCAAATGTTTAGACCAAAAATTGGCTTAGAGATCTATTTTTTTTATTTGACCTCAATTTTGCCCCCTTAACATTTATTGTTATGGGATCAAATCAAGTTAAATAGTTTGATCAATGTCCAAGGAACCTAAAAGTAAAATTTCAAGTGTTTAGACACAAAATTGGCGAAGGAATTTGGTAGAGTTTCAAAGGTCATATCGTTGACCTTTGACCACTTGACAGCCACATTTATTGCGGAAAACCGATTAAAAAGAATTTCTCAAATCTCAAGGGGCCTATACTCAAATTGACAGAGTAATTTGGTACGATAATATACACAGGCAGACATACACACACAATGCCACTTATATATATATATATATATATATATATACATATATATATATATATATATATTATTTAAATTGGAATTCATTATTGAGAAGAGTATTATTTATATTAAATTATTTATTGCGGACTATTATTTTCATCTTTATTAGTTGCTGTTTCACGACGTTCCAGCTAAATATTCCTTTGGCCTTCGCCAAGTGGCAACCACAACGGATAGAATCTTCGAATCTCCTGCCTTCTCAGCTATCACTGCCATCCGTAGTTGTTGTCGTCTCACCACATTTTTAGTCAAGTAAGCCTCTAGC
>NC_136507.1:10176094-10178594 GCF_053919585.1 Euprymna scolopes | reverse complement strand
ATATACTTACGTTGTCTTTTTTTTTAAAGTAATTATGTATTTGGTCCGGTAATGAATTCGTATGGGTTTTGCGATTATTTCGTCATCGTTACTTTAAGTAACGTATAAGCATGTCAACAAAATATATTGTTTTTTGAAAAATCGAGAGTTAACCATTCGATAGAGTTTCTACAAATGTTGTCGATTATTTCCGGATAGAAAAACAAGGGAAACGAGTAACTTTGAATAAAGAATACCTCTGGAAGCTATACATTCGATTTAGATTTGTTTATAAATTGTATAACAGACACAAGTATTTTCAAAAACAAACACCTGCATATATATATATATATATATATATATATATATATATATATATATATATATATATATATATGCACGTGTAATATAGCTTTAATAAAGTTCGTATCGAATGAAGCGTAACAGTTTTCAGTTTATGGATTTGAGCGTTATTGTTTTTATATAATCTGTTATTGTATGAGGATTTGTGTTGTCATTAATACGAGTATTTGTTTATACACGTGAGTGGGTGAAGGTGTGTGGGGTTAGTCCGGTGGGGGTTGTAAGTGAGGGGCCGGTTTACAAATCATTCGAGTGCCCATCACTGTATAAGGTTTTTCCCAATCCGAATTTCAATGTGTTCGAGTATATACGTATACGTAGGGAGTCTGGTCGTTCGGTACGGTAAAAAATAAACGTCGCGAAAAAGAAAGAAAAAGATATAGAGAGAAAGAGGTTATATTTATATAGATAAGCATATATTCATGTATACGTGTATGTTAAAATACGTGGGACTGCATGCAGAGATAAATGTTACAAGGAAAAGGCTAGAAAAAGAAGGAGAGAAAGAGAGAGATAGAGGAAGAGAGAGGGATTGTGTGTGTGTGTGTGTTTAACGTATACACTATATATTTGATTATAGGACTATTTGTTGAAAGATTGGATGAAATAGAGAGTGAGAGTAATTGCGCGCGTGTGTATGAGAAAAAAAAAACAGGCTAAAAGGACAGGGGCAATGAAAACAAGATGAAACAAGAGAAACGGCAAATACCGGAAGAAAAGGGGAAAAAAGAAATGAGTTGGGGGAAAAAAGGAAGAATAAGATAGGTGAGGGTTATTTGGCCTGCACGATTTCCGAAAAACCAGCCTCGTTAGGAAAAATGTCCCGCCTTTTGTGTATGCACACAACCCTCTCCATTTGGTTTCTACATTCACTTTCGCTGTGTCTTTTAAATCGTACATTCACATAACGTTTGCTTATCGTTATGGGTTCGTTTTTCGACTGTTTTACACATTTCATCAGCCACTTAATCATTACGGCATCATTTTAGCACAAATAATACTCTGCCTTAACTGCAAAACTTCATGTTTGCTATCTGTTTCCTATTTGTTTTTTTTTGTTTTTGTTTTTTATTATTTTGTTGACTCCTTGTATTTTAAATTATAGGTCATGGCACGTTTCGGTCTGTTCATCTGTTGCATACATTGCCCTTTTTATTTGTTCTTTTCGTTATTATATATATTTTTAGTACATATATTCTTTTAATTTCTGTCAATTTTCGTTTTTTTTCTTTTTTCATTGTCTTAATCCTTTTCCTCTTTTTTATTCATGTGTAGTTTTTTCTGTCTTTTTTATTTCATTTTTTATATTTCCTATTTAATAAATTTTCTTATTTCATTTTTTTTTATTATTTAACTTTACTTTTTGGACCTTCCAGTGTCCTTTCGCCTATTTTGTCAACTTCATTTTGTTTTAAGTTTTTTTTTTATTTCGATTCTCTTTTTTAAAATTTCATATTAACTTTAAAATTTTCTTTACATTAATATTTTTCTCTCTTTCTATCCTATACTTTTCCTTTCTGTTTTTTTCCTTTTTTTTCTTTTGTAATAATGTTTTGAATTTGTTTTCTTTTCCCATCTTTATTTAATATCCATATTAGATTTGAACTTTCTTTTACTTCTTTCCTGCCTACTTTCGGGTTTTATTTACTACTTCACTTTTTCTCAAATTTTGCCAAAAAAAAAAAAGACAATAAAACTTTGCATATCCCTTCTAAATCTTTTCTCACACATATATAATTTATTATTAAACAATTCTCTTTTCCTCCCTTTTCCTTTATTTATTCATTAGGTCTTATCATTTCGTCTGATCATTGCAATCGATTTCCTACACGTTAATTAGTCTTTCTTTATCTTTCTTTGTTAGTATCAACTGTTCTCTTTTAAAGTCGAATTTTCTCCTCGTCTTGCGTCTCTCTGGCTTTGTTTTCCGTTTTTCTATTTCCTGTTTCCTATCTAACAATCTACTTCCGATTGCCAGTACTTCCGCCAACTTTTCGAACTCCTGGGAAAAGACAACTGTAGTGTGAACCTCGATACACGTAAACTTCTGCGGATAAAAACGTATCAGTTAACAACACATGAGAGCCTGTCAACAGGCTATGAAATAATTTATGCTCAAGCAAACCTTAATGACAAAGGTTTGCCGTATTAATACGTG
>NC_136507.1:10156094-10171094 GCF_053919585.1 Euprymna scolopes | reverse complement strand
TTCAAAAACAGCCTACAGAAAATGGACTCTGATTCATGAAAGTATGACAGGTTATGAAAATGAAGGGTTGTAAAGAGATAGCTTCGAATTTGGGGGTATCAAAACAAAAGCAAAATATTATGAAAGTAAAAATAAAATAGATAACCGCAATAATTTATTATAGAATACCTGTTCACATTGAAACACTTATCACAATATTCTGTGGATCTATATTAAAAAACCTTGTTAACATTTGTGACATAGTTCCATGCTATGCGGTCAGGCGCGAACGAACACCTCCTGATTTTATTGTACAATATTTCTTCAAACTGAAACATAATTATCAAAGTATACTTACGCAGATAGATATGAAATGTCTTTATTAAAGTTTGTGCCTATTTCCATTCTATGGAGGCCAGGCGCTAGCGCAGACCCCACAATTTTATTAAAACATCCCTATTTAAGCTAAAATATATTATCAAAGTATTGTTATGTACATCTATATCAAAAACACTTGTAAACTTTTTTTAATTTAAATTTTTTATTTCCATACTTTGTGGACCAGGTTCGAACGCAGACCCCACAATTTTAATAAACCACCGTTCTGCTAGATCAAACATACCCATTCCTGTGTCTCGATACATCTCCTATAATTATATGTAATCAGTTTTTTTTTAAATAGTGAACCATATATGAGCCTATTCGTGACCAGACACACACACATAGACATTCAGCTTTATATTATAGATTTATATATATATATATATATATATATATATATATATATATATATATATAGACTTTTACATATATATATATATATATATATATATATAACTACTTCGTTTACTCACATAAAACTAATATACGAAAGTATAGATTTATGCGTAAACTTTAAGTATTTACTTCAAATGTGCTCAATACGTAGGTAGAGTTAGTTACTAATTTATAAAATATACATGGCGATTAAGCTACACTGAATATTCGGCGTTTCATCCACTCTAGGATTCATCAGGCTTATGCGCGATTTCTGTGGTTTATCGTTTTTATATGGTCCTCTTCTGTTGAGGATTTTTGTTAGCCAATCAGCTTTCTAGCATCCACCGCGCCACTTCCTATCAGCCAATGGGCATGCATTTTATCGAACAAAGGATCTGTTTTAGAACTAGTTTAGTGGTTTTAGGCAGACCTTTTCCTTTTTTTATATATGAATATTCATATGTGTATATACACATATGCACATATATATACATATATATATATATATACATACATATGTGTGATCCTTTATGTATATTCATGTTTATTTAATTTATTTATTTGCTTATTTTCTATTGTTTTTGTTAGTTTTAAAGCTATTTTGTATCGCTATCCCAGAGTAAGTTTTATTTTGTGAACACATTTGTTTGCTATTTCTCTTCTACAGTTTAATAGATTTTGGGGTTCTTTAAAGTACAGGATAGAAAATTTTTCATGAAGGCATAATTTACATAGGTTGTCTAAATGCCTACAGGTGGTAGCTTGTCTTATTCTTTTCCATTCGATTACCGGCGAATGTCTGCTTTCTTTGAGTTCCCAGTATTTATTCGCTAGTGTTGTTTTTATATGGTGTTTTTTATTGTTGAATGTACTTTTGTGGTCATAGTATCGGATTTTGAAATCTAAGGAAGTCATGTCTACGTAATATTTCTTGTTATTCGGGTGTTCTTTCGCAAATATTGTTGCCTGATAAACTACGCTTTTTGTTAGATATTTTGAACTAGGCAAAGTGTGCGGTGACTACAGTTGCATTTATCTTGTTCGTTATTAGTATTTTATTTATGGTATGGTTGTTCTTGTCCGGGGTTGGTTTGTTATTATTATTATTATTATTATTATTATTATTATTTCTGCTAGTGTTGGTTTTATTTTTGTCATGGGGTCTACTTTTTTATTGTTTTATTGTTTGTTGTTTACATTGTTTTTATTTTGTATTTTGTTATTATGTGTTGTAATTATCATCTCTAAATTTTCGCAACAATTGTAGGATAACTTTTAGGTATTTTTATTGAAGATTTTGAGTAAGGGGTTGGTTGCGAGAAAGTGTTTTTCAATAAGATCTAGAAATTTCTTGCCAAGTTTTGTTTTTAACATTTGATTGTATGGGGCCATATACCAAATTATAGTTCTTTTTCTTCTATTTTTAATTTTATTATAGTTGTTGGTGTTTTGTTGCTTATATTTGATATCGATATTTTTGTATCCACTAATTTTTAGGGCTGTTTCGTATATATTGATTGACCCGTTAAATGCATTTTCATCGCTTGAGTTATTACTGAGTCTGCTTACGATCGCGTTAGGAATGTGTTTTATAATTGATGGTGGCTGATTGGACTTAGGGTTTACGTAAATTGGAGTAGCGTTATCTTTTAAGTATGGTTCATATGTGTTTTTATCTAAGTTTAACGTGACGTCCAGGAAGTTTGTTATTTTTATATTAGCTGATACGTCTGCTGGTAGGCCTAGTTTTTTTTCATTTTCTTGTGTATGATTTTCTTAAAGTTTTCTCCCTTGACTTTGTTGGAGTTTTTTATTATAGTTAGTCCGTCATCTCTATATAGGCCGATATCCGTAGTATCGAATATGCTGCTGAGGGTATATAGAATGAATAATCCCACAAGATTTGATGCCTCTGCAGAATCTCTGCCACCCATCGCCAAATCAAACGAATTTTTCATTTTAGTTTGTATCCATTGGTTATTTTTATTTATTAGAAGTGATTTTCTACATTTTTTATGATGTTGATTTCTTCCGAGGATATATCAGTGTATGCCTCGGTAAATTTAATGGCAATGTTAAAAAGTTCTTCGGATATCGAGTGATAAAAGTCTATGATGTCAAACTGTATAAACGTACATTTATCTTTGTTTTCTATATTTTTAAACCAGGTGATTGCTTCGGTAGTATTTGCCCACTGGTTTAGTTCTAGGTCTTGTTTGATTTGTTTGTTTACTCTAGAAAGTATAGTTTTGCTAATTCTAACTATTTCTGGGTTAGTTGGGTTTATCAGGCGGGTGCTGGGATTATTATTAAAGTCCCATTTGTTGTCTTTAAGCAGAATGTATGCCTCTCTAGGTTTCAATTTGCCAACTTTATCGCTAATTTTTAGTTTATCGCATAGATAAGCAAGAATATAACTAACTAATCACAGAAAACATTACAAAAAACTACAAAAACTAGACACAAACGAATGCGACTACATAGATATAATAAATACTGAAAGTAAACAAATTACCGATAAACTAAAAAATAGCGATAAAGTTGGCAAATTGAAACCTAGAGAGGCATACATTCTGCCTAAATATAAACATATTAGGAGTTATTTACAATTTTTAATTTTTACAAAATTTTAATCAGAGCAAAACGTACTTTATTTCCTATTTCTGGATCGATTATTGCAATTTTTCTAATGAGTTAAGCACAAAATATATTCATTGATTGATATCATAATTAAGTGATTTCTTTTGTTCTACGAAACAGATACTGTCAATAATTGTAAATCCTAAATAAATTGAAAGGATAAATTGTAAGATGGTCACCATCATGAACTTTGGAATATAGCCTTTTCTCATTCATTCATTACACACACACATATACATACATATATATATATATATATACATACACACATATGTATGTGTATATATATACATATATACATATGATTACTTCATTTAATCACAAAAAAAATAATATACAAAGATACAATTTTATGCGTAAAATTTTACGTGTTTACTTAAACAGTGCTCAAAATATAGGTAGAGCTAGTTAGTAAGTTATGAAAATATATATGGCAATCAAGCTACACAGAATAATCCGCGTTTCATTCTCGTGAGAATTCGTCAGGTTTTCTTTCTATACATATACATTATATATATATATATATATATATATATATATATATATATATATATATATAGATGTATATAACAATTATTAATATTTTGTATTTGCAAGTTGTGGGTTCTTTCTTAAACTAATTAAACAATCATTAAAACTCATCCTAACGCATGTACTTTGAATTCAGGATATATCCAGTTTAATTTAGTTGCAAGCAGAGAAAGCAAGAAAAAGCACTATTTCATGGGATTTTTTTCAATATGGATTAGAAATAACTACGAAACATTTCACAAAACCTATTTTAAGGCATAATATTTTAGGAGACATTATATTAATAATTTTTTTTTTTATTCCAATATATGATATTGTAACATCGATTCCGATCCACAAACTCAAATTAAGCAAGATTCGCCGAATTTCAGTTTCTTCCTAAGAGTTATAATGTCTTTATATCATATTTTATTCATCGTTTCGAATGATAGTTATTTAATAGATTTGTGCCATGAATAAAATTAGTATTTTATACATATTTTAATAAAATTATATTAATTTTCGAAAGCGAACATCAATTTTAATACCAAAATATTCTGTTCGGGTGATTAATTTTACTTCGCCCAAGACTTCTTGGTATAACTGAAAAAAAAAAACAAACGAAGAAAAATATGACCGAAATTAAGTAATCATTTTGTTACGATTCATTTTGGAAAGGCTATGATACTCTCCATTGAGCTGAAAATGTTATTAGATATGCGCTTAAATGAAGTTAACTATAAAGTAGAATCTCGTGAGATATTGATAACGACAAAACGACAGAGGAAAGAGGGGATCGACAAATGCAGAGAAAGAGAGAGAAAAGGAGATAAGATATAAAGAACAGAAGTGTAACATTTAAGAAAATCCTACTCAAGAAGGATCATGGGAATTGACATCCAATAAATGATGTGTAGGAAACAAATTAATTAAAGAATTCTTTAATTAATAAGAATAAATGGAATTAGGCAACATCGACACTTAACTAATTGAATAGAAAATATTGAAAATATATTTTTTGATTAAATAATGACTCGTTTAAATGAAGATCGTTTTCAGAGAAAAAAACTTTTCTAAAAGATTGGCTTCAACTAATCTAAAGAATAATAATGTATTTTTCGTGGAATTAAATATAGATAAAATATATGAAATTATCTTCTGAGATTATAAAGTTAGACAATTATAGCATTTATGTTGATTTATATTATTATTCTGAAAGATGAATTTTAGCAGATATTATTTTTCCACAGTGGTGATAGGATAATAACTTACTTACAGTTTATTAAAAAATAATGCGTATATCCTTGCGGGAACTTAAAAAAGAATTGAAATTCTGTCTCAATGACATAATTATCATAAACGACCATAAAGTGTATTTTTTATTATGATAATTCTCATTATGACTAATATTGTATTTCTTTTTTTATATACGTTTAAAATGTGCAAACTAATAAACCGTAAAACTAAAATTATTTTATTGTATCCTAGGAAACACCAGACATTATATATACATATACGTATATATATATATATATATATATATATATATATACATATATATACACATATATATACATATATATATAGATATATATATACATATATATGCATATATATACATATATATACATAGATATACATATATACACATATATACATATATATATACATATATATACACATATATACATATACATACATATATATACATATATATATTATATATACATATATATTTTATATACATACGCATATGTTATATATATATATATATATATATATATATATATATATACAGACATGGCAGAAAAAAATATACACAAAATTAAATAGTTTTCCTTAGATTACTATATGCTTTTTTATATTTACAGATAAGGGTAGTGATGTATTTCATTAAAATTGCTTTTAACTACATTTCAGCATGCCACGAACAAAAGTTGTGTCACACCTATTAGACATTCTTGGGGGGGGGGAGACTAAGGGTTCCACATGAAGATCATATTAGTCAACGGCAAATATTAATAAATACTTCAATACCAGGTTTTACTGTTAATAGTGTGATCGTACAATTTACAAGTGAGGAAAAAGAATGCATTAAATTGTATCCAGATCGCCCCGAGCAATCTCAAAGAACCTTGCAATCTGGCATTGCAAGAGAAACTGGTGTCAGTCCCACAATAGCTGTTAAGTATCTTCATAAGCTGAGCTACTATGATGGCGCTTCAAGAACGAAACTTCTTTTCCGCCCTGAAAATATCAAGCGCAGAAAAGATTGGGCTTTTGAGATGATTGAGAGACATATGGCCTTTTGGACCAATGTTATTTCCTATGCTGAGTCATGCTTTCCATAATTTACCGACAGTGGATTTGCATGAGTATGGTGGCTCTCTTAGCAAGTGTTTAACTTAAAAGGCTGCAGTCAATTGAGGTTTCTCGTTTATAGTATGGAGTACAATTTTGATTGGTGGGCGCTCCGCCCTGGTGGAGGTAAAAAAAAAACATCAATTCTGCTATATGTATTATTTCAACATTACGTTAAAGATTCCCATCAATATTCTCAAGTGATAAACTGAACCAAGTTAACACTTATTTATGGAAGACAGAGTTTCCTGTCACTCAGCTAGGGCGACACAACATTGGTTGAACTAAAATAAGATTAATAATTTTCCATGTCCACGTCAGTCCCCTGTTATGAACCTAATTGAAAATCCTTGGGGCATATTAGACCGGAGCTTTCGAAATAAGAATAGGAAGTTATCTTTTAAGCCTAGACTTTTATTGCGTTAGACATGGCAGGAATTTACTAAAGGCATTTGTTAACTAAACAATGTCATGTCTACTAGGATTGCACAATAAAAAACATCCGAAAAAAAATTATCCGAAAAGTGAAAAGGAGAAAAATTGAACATAATGAAATGTTTACTGGCGGAATGATATACATATAAAATCTGGCGATAACGAAATGGTTGACATTGCGAATGAGAACGAAAGGCACAACAAAAATAAAAAAAGGAAAGTAATTGATCATCACCCAACATATAAGCTGTTTGAGTCGTTTTACTTTCTACAGTTTTTCTGTCTATAAACTTCACGTCGTCTCATAGGTATAGATGGTGTACCGTTTTCCTTTTAATATGGTCAGCAATACGCGACTCCTCACTCTTATTACGGCCTGTCGTTGTTTTTATTAACTTACCTTTAATGGACGGTAAGTCTGATCCTTGTATTGTTTTGCGCATTTACATAGGATCATATACAGACAGTTCTTAGCCATGATTTTTATTAGGGGAAGGGGTTTGACTAGCACAAAATGTTTCTGGAGACTCCAATTTCTCCTGAATACTGCTATGATGTGCTATGGATTCCATATTCTTTGCAAATTCACTGACAAGCCTTTCTTGTTTGGTATACAAACGGTGGTGAAATATTGAGTGGTGCTTTTTAGTGTCTGATGTTGACTTATTAAAGCTGATAGCATGTTTTATGTTTCGGTTGAGGGTTTCTCTAATACTTTCCACCTCCTTTCGATATGTATTACTTAACTACGTAATTCTTTTGTTCCGTCTTTTAGGTTACAGACGATTCCTTGTTTTACACTATATTAGTAGTGAGAGTTAAAATTTATAATTTTGGTTTGTGTAATAAATATTAAATGCTTTTCTTAAGAATGCTAATTATTATTATAAATTGCTTCTCTTGTGATTGTTGGCATAAGGTTAATACAACTAAAACCTTTCCTGATATGATCTTAAATAATTATGAGCTTTCTCAAGTAAATTAACTCGAAGAAAATTTTTCCAAATCTTGGCATTTGAGAAATAAATGTGTACACAATTGCTTTCCCGGTAAATGACACCGTAAATATAATCAAAATTATATATGAATCATTAGAGAATCCCCCCAAATAAAAAAATGAAATAGTGAATTGAAGTACAAACCAGAGGATAACATTTTAAGAAGAAAACAAGATAGTTTATAAGAAACAGAACATTTTGGAATCACATTTGTAATCCTTAAAGAAACAAAAATCAAAACCCTTTTTATAGAATACTAAGACCAGATTAGATCAAAGATTATATTAGACATAATAATTGAAAATCCGAGGGGTCTAAGTAAAAAAAGGAATTTAGCGAACTTGTTGTTGAATATCAATCAAATGCCATTAAAATTGATAACATGTCAATTTTCTTATTAATATATATATATATGTATACATACATAAATATGTATACATAAAAACACTTATATACATATACGATATTTTTTCTTAATCATAGCTGTTAAACACGAATTAGCCGTCGGGAACCCAAAGCACTTAGTTTATCTTGTACGAAGTTTACTGTGAAGATCTTTTAAATAATTATTTTTGTTCACAAGAAATGATGTCAGATTTATTTTTGAATTGTTGACTGAAAACACGGTTTTATTACAGCACCAATGACAAGTTCCAGCTGAGAAGAGCAGCATCCAAGCCCTTCACTGGATCATCTACGAAGGATGAACTCAACCGCAGCATCTGACGACGAACGGCCAGCTGAAGATAAGAGTTACCACATAGACTTATGGGCGTGGACATTTTGCATGGCCAGAGTATCAGAACAGCATTTTTCAGTGAGCGACAGAGTATGGTCATCCTTGAAGAGTTCACCACTGAGTGAAGCCCTGTTACATATATGGTCCTCTGAGCCGTGATCGACGAATATGGCCAGAGGTATATCACAAATATGATCATGTTAACCAGGATTGCGATGGAATCAGCCCAGAGGACATAGGGTTACATTAAGTTTCGTCTATATTTATAAGCATCTATTAAGTAATTTTCCATAGATTTCCATCACTAAAAGAATCATTAGACATTTTATGAAATCTACGCAAATTAATAGATTTTGATCAAAGCGGAATAATGATTCAGTACATAAGCTGTGTACTTGCAAGTTGGCATTTGTAGAAGAGACATGAGAAAGGTGCAAACCATTTTTTTGTGAATTCATAATTCAAACTACGGCTATTCTTATATAAACTGTCAACGAGACAGAGCTTAGTAGTTATATAGAGGAATCGATGAAGAAAAAAATGAGACAGACACATTGGTATAAATGTATTGGTATAGAGAAGTATATAAAGTAGAAAGAGGTAGAAAAAAATTTAGTGTCCGAATTTGGACAAATATATATATATATATATATATATATATATATATATAATATATAACATATATATAATATATATAACATATATATAATATATATATATGTACAATATATATATATGTGCAATATATATATGTACAATATATATATATATATGTACAATATATATATATATATGTACAATATATATATATATATATATATATATGTACAATATATATATATGTACAATATATATATATATGTATATATATATATATATGTATATATATATACACACACACACACACATATACATATCTGAGCGATATCCATGCGTGGGTACATGTTCGTTCTGTAGAGAGAGGGAGTAAACAGAGAGAGAGAGAGAGAGAGAAAGAGAGAGAGAGAGAGAAAGAAAGGCAATATATTATATAGATATATAGACTGTTTGAACGAAGTAGATGAAATAGATTAAGAGGTGAAAAGTAGAAAAAAGCACCATGATCAAGCCAGCAAAACTTCAACGAAAAAGTTAAACAAATTGTAAATTAGGCGAATACCATTGGAAATAGAAGGAAATAAAGAAGGAAAACCGGACGGAAGGAAGAAACGGATCGAGGTGTGTAGGGAGAAGCCCCAGAAAGATGGACGAGGAGTAAAGATGAGCTGATTGTCTTTCAACGATGTCCAAAACGAGCTCGTTAAGGCAACACTCCTGGCAAAGGCAAACACAACCGGGCGGCTTTCCTCCTCCCGCACGTTCTTTACAATAATTACCTCCTTCCTCTCTCGACTATCCACACCTCGACTCTGGCTTTGCTTTCGTAGAAGTTTTCAAACTTCAACCATACTTTCACTTTTACAAATAGTTTGAAAAGTTCTACTTTCACTTTCTCCAGCTTCCCGCGGATTTCCCTTGTGTGCAGCATACGCTTAATTTATGGCCTTTTTCTCCTACTATACACTATAAACAGACATTTGTTCTTTTTTCTATTTCTGTGTAACCGATGCAACCTAAAATAATCACAAAAAAGTTATATTATACGAGCATCTACCTATGCCAATCATTTGTTATTCCACTAAAATTATGAGTCTGGTCATGGTTTTCTATGTCTACATATAGCTCTTAACCAGGACTCAAGTTGTATATAACAATTTTTACTTGTTTTATTAAAACAATAGCTATGACGTTGCCATTTTCAGTACAACTTGACGAATTAGTATAGTTGCATAACAGTACTATTATATCCATATCTTGTTACTAACTTCAAAACAATTTTCTAACAATTTAAAAATATATACACTGATAGTTCTCTCCAAACGCATGTGGTGTGAAACGTACGATTACAACATGTTCAATGACACGTACGACTTACAATATGTTCTTGAGAGAAACGTACACATTGAAATAAACGAACAAGTTATAACATACTGAAAGTATAAAATGCTCTTTAATTTATTTCAAAACGTCCAACATGTCCGAGTGTAACCAGCGTAAGAAAGATTTCTCCTGGACAGACTAATAAGATATTAAGGCTTAAGTAGATTCCAAACGCTTTTGACGTCATTGAACACAGTATTAATAAATTTATGGATTAAAGTGTAGTACCTTTCTTGAATGATAAGAATGTTCTTATGCAAATATTAATTTTACTCATATTGTTTAAATGATTTTTTACAAATTATAAATCATTTACTTTGCTAAATGTTAATTCTATTCTTGTGTTTCTAAAACAAGTAGGTATCCCATCTAATATTCTACTTTACCTGAAGCAAGGTTTTCCTGTTAGATTCTCTTGTTACGTTCCTTTATAATGTGCGATGTAGTTTATAAAAGAGAGATTCTTATAGCACTGTACGATTTACGAGTAGCTAGTTTCAGCAATCGTTGCAGATAGTATTTATAAAATAAATACTAATACACTGTTAACACATTCAGAGCTACAAATAACCATATTGCTATGATGATATAATAATGATTATACCAGTGGAGTTATGCGTTTCAATTAAACGCCATAATGATATTAAAATTTAGACAATTATATAAATAGATATCTTAAAAATCGACAAATATTTACCTTACAGAATAGTAATTACATCAAAGGGGAACAGTTTTCACAATTTTCTGTTTCAAATATTAATTCTCAAATAGTGACACACCTTTTCTTATAATATATTGCATGTACGAGAGATACATAGATTTTTCCCTGAATAATTATTTTAATTACGATTTTTCAGCCTCGAGATTTATTCTAACTATATACTTAATAACAAACAATAGTATTTCATGGTTGTACGTTATCACCTACCATACTTTTGTTAAAGATAGTCGAAGTGAAATATAACATAGGCGTTTTCAATATTTTATATGATTATGTTGTATCTAACGTGGAAATTGAACTAGAATAAACATAGGGCCATGATTAAAAGGTAGTATCTGTTGAAGTCAAATATGCCGGATTAATATCATAGGGCATCTGCTCGAACCACACGTTCATTGAATGCAAATATATCATAAACTCATACAAGATGTTCAATGATAGAACCGCCTTTAATTAGATATATTTTGTAAACAATAGTGTGCAGAGTAATTATATAGGTATATTTCAGCCGGAACAATAGGTAAACCACACCAAATATAGCATGATGAGTTATATTCATGAAGTTCAAGACGAATTAGTTAGCAAATAAACTGACAAGAGAGAGAGAGATAGAGAGAGAGAGAAAGAGAGAGTAAGAGAGAGGGATGAGTTTAGAAGTCAATTAAAATGTGATGGTTTCATTTTGAGAAAACGAGGAAAACGTTCATTGTCAATCAATTATTAGAGTTATTTAATTTCTGCATGGAAAACTTATTATAACATATCCATTATATACTGTTAATTTTCAGCTACTTTATCGATAGCTTCAAGAGAACTATGTATGTTCGAAGAATGTACTAAGAACTATGTCATATTCTAATCGAAGTCAGGTCAATCTGTGCAATACGCAAAACACCAAATTAGTTCAGAATTATAAGTATGCGTAATTCATCAGTAGTTTCTGATGAAAATGTTTTACTCCAAAGATTTAAACAGATTTCAATAAAAATATCCAGACGAAGATATTAATCATAGGAAATTGAAAGAGACGTGTAAGAGATTTTAATTTAATTAGGTTGGTGCAAAAATAATGTCGTTTTAATATATATAGTTAAATGTCAAAACACGACATTACTTATGAAACAACGTAACAATTGAAACTTTACATTAGTTTGATTTTTAATAGATACATCCGGTAACACGGTGATACGCAAAACTTAGTTAACAGTGCCCAATATAATGATCGATTTTTAGTCAAGTTTCCTAGCATATAACAGATATGCGATTGCACAAATATTTTGCTAATTTCTAATTTCTTCTCATATATTTAATTGCATACGCACGCTCTCTCCCTATTTATCTGTCTCTCTCTCTCTCTCTCTCTCTCTCTCTCTCTATATATATATATATATATATATGGGTTTTTATCACATCAACAACATAGAATTAATGTCTATATTCCCGTCTCTAGATAACATATTAAACTGAATTTTCTAGTGGCTTATAAAAGGTTAGATATATTGAAACTTCAAATTTTGAAACACAAAATCCATATACAAGTGCGATGTATAGTAATTACAAATTTAGTCTGAACTACTATATTGATGGATGTATACTAATTACGAAGTAACAAAGGTAAACTGATATATATATATATATATATATATATATATATATATATAAAGTGACAAATATTCCGTATAGTTTTGTAGCTTTTTAAGACGTTTTATTGGCGATCTATATTATTATTTTATGTTTCTTATCTTATATTTTGACAATATGCTTGATATATATATATATATATATATATATATATATATATATATATATATATATATATATATATATATACACGATTCGCGTCTTCTATTTGTGTCTGACTAAGGAGTTTTATTTCCATTTCAGGACTTTTCATGTTTATTCTCTGTTCTGTTAAGTATTTTTGGATTTCTTTTTACTCAGTTTTATCCGTTCGATCTAATTTCTAGCATTTAACGACGCCCGTTCTTCCCCAACAATTTTTCTCCATTTCGTCAGGCCATCTTTTCCTTCTCTACCTAATCTATGGGGAATTTCTTTCAATGTCTGCTTATTCGTCCTAATCCATCCACACTTTCTCCAGCTTCCGTTTACTGAAAGCATTGCAAGGTCTATTTTCCATTTTTATTTCGTCTTGTTATTTTCTTTTCATTCTTAAATTTCTCTAATTGAATAACAATTGCTAGAATACACACCGCAAAGTCAAATACCAGCTTGATTGGGCCAGATTGGAAACCTTTGAAAATCTCAAACATACGCACATAACACCAGCGCAACGCAACTGCATACATAATCGTTTCTCCTTCATCAATATCCTCACACACATCGATAAATACACAGAATATGTCCTCAAATATCCACCCTTCTCCTATCCAACCTTTCATACACTCCTTTCTCAACTTTCCCATTCATTAACCACGTCACATATTAAACGTGCAACTACTTCCAACTTTTTTGTTTGCGTGATTCTTAATTTCTTTTATGTATTCTTTTAATAAATTTTATTTTGTTACTTTATTTTAAAGTATTTTAGATTGGACAAAATCCAACGTTTCTCTCGCAACTACCCGCGCCCCACTTTAATGTATTTTATATTTTGTTTTGCTTACTTTCATTTTTTATCGTTGTACCATTATGAATATTATTATTGGTATTATATTATTAGCATTACCATAATCATATTAATTGACTTTTATTTCTACGTTTCTTTTTCGCATTGGACGTTTGGGAATCGCTTCCCCGAATTAACATGATGGATGTCTTGCAAGCGAAAGGAAGTCTAAAAAAAATCAAAAGAAAAAAAACCCCAAAAAACCCAAAAAACAAAACAAAAAACAAAACAGTGAACAAAAACTTCAACAACTAAGTACTAATCAAAAAGCGGCAATAAAAATCATTTGGGACACAACTATATTACAAATTGCAATTGTACTAACTATATTTTAATGACTTTAAATACATGACCTGAAATATTTTTCTGCAATTATTAGCAGTAGTAGTTCTTATACTATAAATAGATTTAACAATAAAATGTATTTGAAGTAGATTTGTGTATAGTTTCCAAATACATAACAATAATACTAAAGATAAAATATACGTTATTACTATTGATGTTGGCATAAGATTGACTAATAATATTTCTTATAGAGTAGAGTACTGTGCTAATTAATAAAGTATCATATGTACAGCACAATTCCGTGGTCACACGGGTTCCCGTTCGGTCATAGAAGTTAAGCAACCTTAAGAGTGGTCAGTATCAAAATTGGTGACCATTTGGGAATTCCACGAGCTATATGTACTCTCCGTTTTATACGACATTGAGTCCAGTTGAACTTCTCGCTACTGGACTCGAGCAGTGGCGATTAAAAAGCCATGGGGTTGGTTATTGCGTAACCCTTGCCTCACAATTAACACGCATCTATTCTAACAGGGGGTATTCATTGCCTTTCAAGACAAAACGGAAGCAATGCTATATCTACAATTCATTCCTAGGATCCTTACCCACCTCTTTCTATAACCAGTTTTATAAATTGCTATGACTTTAAGTATTCGTATGAAAGAACATTAAATACTAATGAGAACAACAGCCATAATGTTACAATGGGATTCGTTTAAATGTTCTACACATATAAACAAGTATAAACCAATAATTAAGCATTAATTTCCAAGAGAAACAACCCGTATTATATATTTTTTATAAACGCATTACAAAACGAATATTACACGTTATTTTATGTCATAGAACATAGTACTATACAGTTACATAACTGTCTACATGCAATAAGCTATACTATAATTTTTTATAGGTAATATCATATATAATTTATATAATTTATAATGTAGTTTTGTAAACGTGGCAT